>NW_027675462.1:30000-57500 GCF_965601325.2 Salmo salar
CGACAACACACACACACACACAAACCGACAACACACACACACAAACACCGACAACACACACACACCGACAACACACACACACACCGACAACACACACACACACACCGACAACACACACACACACACACCGACAACACACACACACACACCGACAACACACACACACCGACAACACACACACACACACACACCGACAACACACACACACAACACACACACACACACCGACAACACACACACACACACACCGACAACACACACACACACCGACAACACACACACACACACACAAACCGACAACACACACACACACAACACACACACACACCGACAACACACACACACACACATCGACAACACACACACACACACCGACAACACACACACACACAACACACACACACACACCGACAACACACACACACACACCGACAACACACACACACACACACCGACAACACACACACACACACCGACAACACACACACACCGACAACACACACACACACACACACCGACAACACACACACACAACACACACACACACACCGACAACACACACACACACACACCGACAACACACACACACACCGACAACACACACACACACACACAAACCGACAACACACACACACAAACACCGACAACACACACACACCGACAACACACACACACACCGACAACACACACACACACACCGACAACACACACACACACACACCGACAACACACACACACACACTGACAACACACACACATACACACCGACAACACACACACACACCGACAACACACACACACACACCGACAACACACACACACACACACACTGACAACACACACACATACACACCGACAACAAACACACACACCGACAACACACACACACACCGACAACACACACACACACACACCGACAACACACACACACACACACACACACACACCGACAACACACACACACACACCGACAACACACACACACACACCGAAAACACACACACACCGACAACACACACACACACACACACACCGACAACACACACACACACCGACAACACACACACACATACACACACCGACAACACACACACACACACACACACACACCGACAACACACACACACACACACACACTGACAACACACACACACCGACAACACACACACACACACACTGACAACACACACACACACACCGACACACACACACACCGACACACACACACAACACACACACACACACACCGACAACTCACACACACACACCGACAACACACACACACACACACAAACCAACAATACACACACACACACACCGACAACACACACACACACACACACCGACAACACACACACACAAAGACAACACACACACACACACACACCGACAACACACACACACACCGACAACACATAAACACACACACACCGACAACACACACACACACACACTGACAACACACACACATACACACCGACAACACACACACACACACACCGACAACACACACACACCGACAACACACACACACACACACACACACACACCGACAACACACACACACACCGACAACACACACACACACACACACACCGACAACACACACACACACACACACCGACAACACACACACACACACTGACAACACACACACACACACACACCGACAACACACACACACACCGACAACACACACACACACACACACCGACACACACACACACCGACACACACACACAACACACACACACACACCGACAACACACACACACACACACCGACAACACACACACACACACCGACAACACACACACACACACAAACCAACAACACACACACCGACAACACACACACACACTCCGACAACACACACACACACACACACTGACAACACACACACACACAACACACACACACACCAACAACACACACACACACACACCGACAACACACACACACACAACACACACACACACCGACAAGACACACACACACACACCGACAACACACACACACACACACCGACAATACACACACACACACCAACAACACACACTCACACACACCGACAACACACACACACACAACACACACACACACACACACCGACAACACACACACACCGACAACACTAACACACACACACACCGACAACACACACACACACACACACCGACAACACAAACACACACCGACAACACACACACACACATACCGACAACACACACACACACACACCGACAACACACACACACACACACACACACCGACAACACACACACACACCGACAACACACACACACAACACACACACACACACACCAACAACACACACACACACACACACACCGACAACACACACACACACACACACACCGACAACACACACACACACCGACAACACACACACACACAACACACACACACACACCGACAACACACACACACACACACCGACAACACACACACACACACACACTAACAACACACCGACAACACACACACACACACCGACAACACACACACACCGACAACACACACACACACACACACACCGACAACACACACACACACCGACAACACACACACACACACACACACCGACAACACACACACACACACACACCGATAACACACACACACCGACAACACACACACACACACACCGACAACACACACACACACCGACAACACACACACACACACACACACACACACCGACAACACACACACACACCGACAACACACACACACACCAACAACACACACACACACAACACACACACACACACACACCGACAACACACACACACCGACAACACTCACACACACACACACCGACAACACACACACACACCGACAACACACACACACACCGACAACACACACACACACACACCGACAACACACACACACACACAGACAGACAACACACACACACACACACTGACAACACACACACACACAACTCACACACACACCAACAACACACACACACACACACACACCGACAACACACACACACACAACACACACACACACCGACAACACACACACACACACATCGACAACACACACACACACCGACAACACACACACACACAACACACACACACACCGACAAGACACACACACACACACCGACAACACACACACACACACACCGACAACACACACACACACACCAACAACACACACTCACACACACCGACAACACACACACACACAACACACACACACACACACACCGACAACACACACACACCGACAACACTAACACACACACACACCGACAACACACACACACACACACACCGACAACACAAACACACACCGACAACACACACACACACATACCGACAACACACACACACACACACCGACAACACACACACACACACACCGACAACACACACACACACCGACAACACACACACACAACACACACACACACACACCAACAACACACACACACACACACACACCGACAACACACACACACACACACACACACACCGACAACACACACACACACCGACAACACACACACACACAACAAACACACACACACCGACAACACACACACACACACACCGACAACACACACACACACACACACTAACAACACACCGACAACACACACACACACACCGACAACACACACACACCGACAACACACACACACACACACACACCGACAACACACACACACACACCGACAACACACACACACACACACACACCGACAACACACACACACACACACCGATAACACACACACACCGACAACACACACACACACACACCGACAACACACACACACACCGACACACACACACACACACACACACCGACAACACACACACACACCGACAACACACACACACACCAACAACACACACACACACAACACACACACACACACACACCGACAACACACACACACCGACAACACTCACACACACACACACCGACAACACACACACACACCGACAACACACACACACACACCGACAACACACACACACACACACCGACAACACACACACACACACAGACAGACAACACACACACACACACACTGACAACACACACACACACAACACACACACACACCAACAACACACACACACACACACACACCGACAACACACACACACACAACACACACACACACCGACAACACACACACACACACATCGACAACACACACACACACACCGACAACACACACACACACAACACACACACACACACCGACAACACACAAACACACACCGACAACACACACACACACACACCGACAACACACACACACACACCGACAACACACACACACCGACAACACACACACACACACACACACCGACAACACACACACACAACACACACACACACACCGACAACACACACACACACACACCGACAACACACACACACACCGACAACACACACACACACACACAAACCGACAACACACACACACAAACACCGACAACACACACACACCGACAACACACACACACACCGACAACACACACACACACACCGACAACACACACACACACACACCGACAACACACACACACACACCGACAACACACACACACCGACAACACACACACACACACACACCGACAACACACACACACAACACACACACACACACCGACAACACACACACACACACACCGACAACACACACACACACCGACAACACACACACACACACACAAACCGACAACACACACACACACAACACACACACACACCGACAACACACACACACACACATCGACAACACACACACACACACCGACAACACACACACACACAACACACACACACACACCGACAACACACACACACACACCGACAACACACACACACACACACCGACAACACACACACACACACCGACAACACACACACACCGACAACACACACACACACACACACCGACAACACACACACACAACACACACACACACACCGACAACACACACACACACACACCGACAACACACACACACACCGACAACACACACACACACACACAAACCGACAACACACACACACAAACACCGACAACACACACACACCGACAACACACACACACACCGACAACACACACACACACACCGACAACACACACACACACACACCGACAACACACACACACACACTGACAACACACACACATACACACCGACAACACACACACACACCGACAACACACACACACACACCGACAACACACACACACACACACACTGACAACACACACACATACACACCGACAACAAACACACACACCGACAACACACACACACACCGACAACACACACACACACACACCGACAACACACACACACACACACACACACACACCGACAACACACACACACACACCGACAACACACACACACACACCGAAAACACACACACACCGACAACACACACACACACACACACACCGACAACACACACACACACCGACAACACACACACACATACACACACCGACAACACACACACACACACACACACACAAAGACAACACACACACACACACACACACTGACAACACACACACACCGACAACACACACACACACACACTGACAACACACACACACACACCGACACACACACACACCGACACACACACACAACACACACACACACACACACCGACAACTCACACACACACACCGACAACACACACACACACACACAAACCAACAATACACACACACACACACCGACAACACACACACACACACACACCGACAACACACACACACAAAGACAACACACACACACACACACACCGACAACACACACACACACCGACAACACATAAACACACACACACCGACAACACACACACACACACACTGACAACACACACACATACACACCGACAACACACACACACACACACCGACAACACACACACACCGACAACACACACACACACACACACACACACACCGACAACACACACACACACCGACAACACACACACACACACACACACCGACAACACACACACACACACACACCGACAACACACACACACACACTGACAACACACACACACACACACACCGACAACACACACACACACCGACAACACACACACACACACACCGACACACACACACACCGACACACACACACAACACACACACACACACCGACAACACACACACACACACACCGACAACACACACACACACACCGACAACACACACACACACACACAAACCAACAACACACACACCGACAACACACACACACACTCCGACAACACACACACACACACACACTGACAACACACACACACACAACACACACACACACCAACAACACACACACACACACACACACCGACAACACACACACACACAACACACACACACATCGACAACACACACACACACACATCGACAACACACACACACACACCGACAACACACACACACACAACACACACACACACCGACAACACACACACACACACCGACAACACACACACACACACACCGACAACACACACACACACACCGACAACACACACACACCGACAACACACACACACACACACACCGACAACACACACACACAACACACACACACCGACAACACACACACACACACACCGACAACACACACACACACCGACAACACACACACACACACACAAACCGACAACACACACACACACACACCGACAACACACACACACCGACAACACACACACACACCGACAACACACACACACACACCGACAACACACACACACACACACCGACAACACACACACACACACTGACAACACACACACATACACACCGACAACACACACACACACCGACAACACACACACACACACCGACAACACACACACACACACACACTGACAACACACACACATACACACCGACAACAAACACACACACCGACAACACACACACACACCGACAACACACACACACACACACCGACAACACACACACACACACACACACACACACCGACAACACACACACACACACCGACAACACACACACACACCGAAAACACACACACACCGACAACACACACACACACACACACACACCGACAACACACACACACACCGACAACACACACACACACACACACACCGACAACACACACACACACACACACACCGACAACACACACACACACACTGACAACACACACACACACACCGACAACACACACACACACACACTGACAACACACACACACACACCGACACACACACACACCGACACACACACACAACACACACACACACACACACCGACAACTCACACACACACACCGACAACACACAAACACACACACAAACCAACAATACACACACACACACACCGACAACAGACACACACACACACACCGACAACACACACACACAAAGACAACACACACACACACACACACCGACAACACACACACACACACACCGACAACACATAAACACACACACACCGACAACACACACACACACTGACAACACACACACATACACACCGACAACACACACACACACACCGACAACACACACACACCGACAACACACACACACACACACACACACACCGACAACACACACACACACACACCGACAACACACACACACACACACACACACCGACAACACACACACACACACACACCGACAACACACACACACACACACACTGACAACACACACACACACACCGACAACACACACACACACCGACAACACACACACACACACACACCGACACACACACACACCGACACACACACACAACACACACACACACACCGACAACACACACACACACACACACCGACAACACACACACACACACCGACAACACACACACACACACACAAACCAACAACACACACACACACCGACAACACACACACACACACCGACAACACACACACACCGACAACACACACACACACACACACCGACAACACACACACACACACCGACAACACACACACACACACACACACACCGACAACACACACACACACACACCGATAACACACACACACCGACAACACACACACACACACACCGACAACACACACACACACCGACAACACACACACACACACACACACACACCGACAACACACAGACACACACACCGACAACACACACACACACCGACAACACACACACACACAACACACACACACACACACACCGACAACACACACACACCGACAACACTCACACACACACACCGACAACACACACACACACACACCGACAACACACACACACACCGACAACACACACACACACACCGACAACACACACACACACACACCGACAACACACACACACACACAGACAGACAACACACACACACACACACTGACAACACACACACACACACAACACACACACACACACACCAACAACACACACACACACACACACACCGACAACACACACACACACAACACACACACACACACACCGACAACACACACACACACACATCGACAACACACACACACACACCGACAACACACACACACACAACACACACACACACCGACAACACACACACACACACCGACAACACACACACACACACACCGACAACACACACACACACACCGACAACACACACACACCGACAACACACACACACACACACACCGACAACACACACACACAACACACACACACACACACACCGACAACACACACACACACACACCGACAACACACACACACACCGACTACACACACACACACACACAAACCGACAACACACACACCGACAACACACACACACCGACAACACACACACACACCGACAACACACACACACACACACACCGACAACACACACACACACACACCGACAACACACACACACACACTGACAACACACACACATACACACCGACAACACACACACACACCGACAACACACACACACACACCGACAACACACACACACACACACACTGACAACACACACACATACACACCGACAACAAACACACACACCGACAACACACACACACACACCGACAACACACACACACACACACCGACAACACACACACACACACACACACACACACCGACAACACACACACACACACACACCGACAACACACACACACACACCGAAAACACACACACACCGACAACACACACACACACACACACACCGACAACACACACACACACCGACAACACACACACACACACACACACACACCGACAACACACACACACACACACACACACCGACAACACACACACACACACACACACTGACAACACACACACACACACCGACAACACACACACACACACACCGACAACACACACACACACACACACCGACACACACACACACCGACACACACACACAACACACACACACACACACACCGACAACTCACACACACACACCGACAACACACACACACACACACAAACCAACAACACACACACACACACACCGACAACACACACACACACACCGACAACACACACACACACCGACAACACACACACACACACACACCGACAACTTTACACACACACACACCGACAACACATAAACACACACCGACAACACACACACACACACACTGACAACACACACACATACACACCGACAACACACACACACACACCGACAACACACACACACACACACACACACACACACCGACACACACACACACCGACAACACACACACACACACACCGACAACACACACACACACACACCGACAACACACACACACACACACACACACACCGACAACACACACACACACACACACTGACAACACACACACACACACCGACAACACACACACACACACACCGACAACACACACACACATACACACCGACACACACACACACCGACACACACATACAACACACACACACACACCGACAACACACACACACACACACCGACAACACACACACACACACACCGACAACACACACACACACACACAAACCAACAACACACACACACCGACAACACACACACACACACACTGACAACACACACACACACACACCGACAACACATAAACACACACACACCGACAACACACACACACACACACACTGACAACACACACACATACACACCGACAACACACACACACACACCGACAACACACACACACACACCGACAACACACACACACACACCGACAACACACACACACACACACACACACACCGACACCACACACACACACACACCGACAACACACACACACACCGACAACACACACACACACACCGACAACACACACACACCGACAACACACACACACACACACACACACACACCGACAACACACACACACACACACCGACAACACACACACACACACACACCGACAACACACACACACACACACACACCGACAACACACACACACACACATACACTGACAACACACACACACACACACACCGACAACACACACACACCGACAACACTCACACACACACACACCGACAACACACACACACACCGACAACACACACACACACACCGACAACACACACACACACACACCGACAACACACACACACACACAGACAGACAACACACACACACACACACTGACAACACACACACACACAACACACACACACACCAACAACACACACACACACACACACACCGACAACACACACACACACAACACACACACACACCGACAACACACACACACACACATCGACAACACACACACACACCGACAACACACACACACACAACACACACACACACCGACAAGACACACACACACACACCGACAACACACACACACACACACCGACAACACACACACACACACCAACAACACACACTCACACACACCGACAACACACACACACACAACACACACACACACACACACCGACAACACACACACACCGACAACACTAACACACACACACACCGACAACACACACACACACACACACCGACAACACAAACACACACCGACAACACACACACACACATACCGACAACACACACACACACACACCGACAACACACACACACACACACCGACAACACACACACACACCGACAACACACACACACAACACACACACACACACACCAACAACACACACACACACACACACACCGACAACACACACACACACACACACACACACCGACAACACACACACACACCGACAACACACACACACACAACAAACACACACACACCGACAACACACACACACACACACCGACAACACACACACACACACACACACTAACAACACACCGACAACACACACACACACACCGACAACACACACACACCGACAACACACACACACACACACACACCGACAACACACACACACACACCGACAACACACACACACACACACACACCGACAACACACACACACACACACCGATAACACACACACACCGACAACACACACACACACACACCGACAACACACACACACACCGACAACACACACACACACACACACACACAGACAACACACACACACACCGACAACACACACACACACCAACAACACACACACACACAACACACACACACACACACACCGACAACACACACACACCGACAACACTCACACACACACACACCGACAACACACACACACACCGACAACACACACACACACACCGACAACACACACACACACACACCGACAACACACACACACACACAGACAGACAACACACACACACACACACTGACAACACACACACACACAACACACACACACACACAACAACACACACACACACACACACACCGACAACACACACACACACAACACACACACACACCGACAACACACACACACACACATCGACAACACACACACACACACCGACAACACACACACACACAACACACACACACACACCGACAACACACAAACACACACCGACAACACACACACACACACACCGACAACACACACACACACACCGACAACACACACACACCGACAACACACACACACACACACACACCGACAACACACACACACAACACACACACACACACCGACAACACACACACACACACACCGACAACACACACACACACCGACAACACACACACACACACACAAACCGACAACACACACACACAAACACCGACAACACACACACACCGACAACACACACACACACCGACAACACACACACACACACCGACAACACACACACACACACACCGACAACACACACACACACACCGACAACACACACACACCGACAACACACACACACACACACACCGACAACACACACACACAACACACACACACACACCGACAACACACACACACACACACCGACAACACACACACACACCGACAACACACACACACACACACAAACCGACAACACACACACACACAACACACACACACACCGACAACACACACACACACACATCGACAACACACACACACACACCGACAACACACACACACACAACACACACACACACACCGACAACACACACACACACACCGACAACACACACACACACACACCGACAACACACACACACACACCGACAACACACACACACCGACAACACACACACACACACACACCGACAACACACACACACAACACACACACACACACCGACAACACACACACACACACACCGACAACACACACACACACCGACAACACACACACACACACACAAACCGACAACACACACACACAAACACCGACAACACACACACACCGACAACACACACACACACCGACAACACACACACACACACCGACAACACACACACACACACACCGACAACACACACACACACACTGACAACACACACACATACACACCGACAACACACACACACACCGACAACACACACACACACACCGACAACACACACACACACACACACTGACAACACACACACATACACACCGACAACAAACACACACACCGACAACACACACACACACCGACAACACACACACACACACACCGACAACACACACACACACACACACACACACACCGACAACACACACACACACACCGACAACACACACACACACACACCGAAAACACACACACACCGACAACACACACACACACACACACACCGACAACACACACACACACCGACAACACACACACACATACACACACCGACAACACACACACACACACACACACACACCGACAACACACACACACACACACACACTGACAACACACACACACCGACAACACACACACACACACACTGACAACACACACACACACACCGACACACACACACACCGACACACACACACAACACACACACACACACACACCGACAACTCACACACACACACCGACAACACACACACACACACACAAACCAACAATACACACACACACACACCGACAACACACACACACACACACACCGACAACACACACACACAAAGACAACACACACACACACACACACCGACAACACACACACACACCGACAACACATAAACACACACACACCGACAACACACACACACACACACTGACAACACACACACATACACACCGACAACACACACACACACACACCGACAACACACACACACCGACAACACACACACACACACACACACACACACCGACAACACACACACACACCGACAACACACACACACACACACACACCGACAACACACACACACACACACCGACAACACACACACACACACTGACAACACACACACACACACACACCGACAACACACACACACACCGACAACACACACACACACACACACCGACACACACACACACCGACACACACACACAACACACACACACACACCGACAACACACACACACACACACCGACAACACACACACACACACCGACAACACACACACACACACACAAACCAACAACACACACACCGACAACACACACACACACTCCGACAACACACACACACACACACACTGACAACACACACACACACAACACACACACACACCAACAACACACACACACACACACACACCGACAACACACACACACACAACACACACACACACCGACAACACACACACACACACATCGACAACACACACACACACACCGACAACACACACACACACAACACACACACACACCGACAACACACACACACACACCGACAACACACACACACACACACCGACAACACACACACACACACCGACAACACACACACACCGACAACACACACACACACACACACCGACAACACACACACACAACACACACACACCGACAACACACACACACACACACCGACAACACACACACACACCGACAACACACACACACACACACAAACCGACAACACACACACACACACACCGACAACACACACACACCGACAACACACACACACACCGACAACACACACACACACACCGACAACACACACACACACACACCGACAACACACACACACACACTGACAACACACACACATACACACCGACAACACACACACACACCGACAACACACACACACACACCGACAACACACACACACACACACACTGACAACACACACACATACACACCGACAACAAACACACACACCGACAACACACACACACACCGACAACACACACACACACACACCGACAACACACACACACACACACACACACACACCGACAACACACACACACACACCGACAACACACACACACCGAAAACACACACACACCGACAACACACACACACACACACACACACCGACAACACACACACACACCGACAACACACACACACACACACACACCGACAACACACACACACACACACACACCGACAACACACACACACACACTGACAACACACACACACACACCGACAACACACACACACACACACTGACAACACACACACACACACCGACACACACACACACCGACACACACACACAACACACACACACACACACACCGACAACTCACACACACACACCGACAACACACAAACACACACACAAACCAACAATACACACACACACACACCGACAACAGACACACACACACACACCGACAACACACACACACAAAGACAACACACACACACACACACACCGACAACACACACACACACACACCGACAACACATAAACACACACACACCGACAACACACACACACACTGACAACACACACACATACACACCGACAACACACACACACACACCGACAACACACACACACCGACAACACACACACACACACACACACACACCGACAACACACACACACACACACCGACAACACACACACACACACACACACACCGACAACACACACACACACACACACCGACAACACACACACACACACACACTGACAACACACACACACACACCGACAACACACACACACACCGACAACACACACACACACACACACCGACACACACACACACCGACACACACACACAACACACACACACACACCGACAACACACACACACACACACACCGACAACACACACACACACACCGACAACACACACACACACACACAAACCAACAACACACACACACACCGACAACACACACACACACACCGACAACACACACACACCGACAACACACACACACACACACACCGACAACACACACACACACACCGACAACACACACACACACACACACACCGACAACACACACACACACACACCGATAACACACACACACCGACAACACACACACACACACACCGACAACACACACACACACCGACAACACACACACACACACACACACACACCGACAACACACAGACACACACACCGACAACACACACACACACCGACAACACACACACACACAACACACACACACACACACACCGACAACACACACACACCGACAACACTCACACACACACACCGACAACACACACACACACACACCGACAACACACACACACACCGACAACACACACACACACACCGACAACACACACACACACACACCGACAACACACACACACACACAGACAGACAACACACACACACACACACTGACAACACACACACACACACAACACACACACACACACACCAACAACACACACACACACACACACACCGACAACACACACACACACAACACACACACACACACCGACAACACACACACACACACATCGACAACACACACACACACACCGACAACACACACACACACAACACACACACACACCGACAACACACACACACACACCGACAACACACACACACACACACCGACAACACACACACACACACCGACAACACACACACACCGACAACACACACACACACACACACCGACAACACACACACACAACACACACACACACACACACCGACAACACACACACACACACACCGACAACACACACACACACCGACTACACACACACACACACACAAACCGACAACACACACACCGACAACACACACACACCGACAACACACACACACACCGACAACACACACACACACACACACCGACAACACACACACACACACACCGACAACACACACACACACACTGACAACACACACACATACACACCGACAACACACACACACACCGACAACACACACACACACACCGACAACACACACACACACACACACTGACAACACACACACATACACACCGACAACAAACACACACACCGACAACACACACACACACACCGACAACACACACACACACACACCGACAACACACACACACACACACACACACACACCGACAACACACACACACACACACACCGACAACACACACACACACACCGAAAACACACACACACCGACAACACACACACACACACACACACCGACAACACACACACACACCGACAACACACACACACACACACACACACACCGACAACACACACACACACACACACACACCGACAACACACACACACACACACACACTGACAACACACACACACACACCGACAACACACACACACACACACCGACAACACACACACACACACACACCGACACACACACACACCGACACACACACACAACACACACACACACACACACCGACAACTCACACACACACACCGACAACACACACACACACACACAAACCAACAACACACACACACACACACCGACAACACACACACACACACCGACAACACACACACACACCGACAACACACACACACACACACACCGACAACTTTACACACACACACACCGACAACACATAAACACACACCGACAACACACACACACACACACTGACAACACACACACATACACACCGACAACACACACACACACACCGACAACACACACACACACACACACACACACACACCGACACACACACACACCGACAACACACACACACACACACCGACAACACACACACACACACACACCGACAACACACACACACACACACACACACACCGACAACACACACACACACACACACTGACAACACACACACACACACCGACAACACACACACACACACACCGACAACACACACACACATACACACCGACACACACACACACCGACACACACATACAACACACACACACACACCGACAACACACACACACACACACCGACAACACACACACACACACCGACAACACACACACACACACACAAACCAACAACACACACACACACCGACAACACACACACACACACCGACAACACACACACACACACACACTGACAACACACACACACACACACCGACAACACATAAACACACACACACCGACAACACACACACACACACACACTGACAACACACACACATACACACCGACAACACACACACACACACCGACAACACACACACACACACCGACAACACACACACACACACCGACAACACACACACACACACCACACACACCGACACCACACACACACACACACCGACAACACACACACACACCGACAACACACACACACACACCGACAACACACACACACCGACAACACACACACACACACACACACACACCGACAACACACACACACACACACCGACAACACACACACACACACACACCGACAACACACACACACACACACACACCGACAACACACACACACACACATACACTGACAACACACACACACACACACACCGACAACACACACACACACACCGACAACACACACACACACACACACACCGACAACACACACACACCGACACACACACACAACACACACACACACACCGACAACACACACACACACCGACAACACACACACACACACCGACAACACACACACACACCGACAACACACACACACACACCGACAACACACACACACACCGACAACACACACACACACACACCGACAACACACACACACACACACTGACAACACATAAACACACACACACCGACAACACACACACACACACACTGACAACACACACACATACACACCGACAACACACACACACACCGACAACACACACACACACACCGACAACACACACACACACACACACACCGACAACACACACACACACACACACCGACAACACACACACACAAACACCGACAACACACACACACACACACCGACAACACACACACACCGACAACACACACACACCGACAACACACACACACACACACCGACAACAATCACACACACACACCGACAACACACACACACACACACCGACAACACACACACACACACCGACAACACACACACACACACACACACACCGACAACACACACACACACACCGACAACACACACACACACACAACGACAACACACACACACACACCGGCAACACACACACACACACACCGACAACACACACACACACACACACCGACAACACACACACACACACACCGACAACACACACACACACACCGACAACACACACACACACACACACTGACAACACACACACACACACCGACAACACACACACACACACAACACACACACACACACCGACAACACACACACACACCGACAACACACAAACACACACCGACAACACACACACACACACACCGACAACACACACACACACACCGACAACACACACACACACCGACAACACACACACAGACACCGACAACACACACACACACACACCGACAACACACACACACACCGACAACACACACACACACACCGACAACACACACACACACACACCGACAACACACACACACACACACCGACAACACACACACACACACACCGACAACACACACACACACAAAACACACACACACACACCAACAACACACACACACACCGACAACACACACACACACAAGACACACACACACACACCGACAACACACACACACACACATCGACAACACACACACACACACCGACAACACACACACACACAACACACACACACACACCGACAACACACACACACACACACACCGACAACACACACACACACACACCGACAACAAACACACACAACACACACACACACACACCGACAACACACACACACACCGACAACACACACACACACACCGACAACACACACACACACACACAAACCGACAACACACACACACACACACCGACAACACACACACACACACCGACAACACACACACACACCGACAACACACACACACACACACACCGACAACACACACACACACACACCGACAAAACATAAACACACACACACTGACAACACACACACACACACACACTGACAACACACACACATACACACCGACACACACACACACACCACACACACACACACACACCGACAACACACACACACACACACCGACAACACACACACACACACACACTGACAACACACACACATACACACCGACAACACACACACACACCGACAACACACACACACACCGACAACACACACACACACCGACAACACACACACACACACACCAACAACACACACACACACACACTGACAACACATAAACACACACACACCGACAACACACACACACACACACCGACAACACACACACACACACCGACAACACACACACACACACCGACACACACACACACACACACACACACACACACCGACAACACACACACACAAACACCGACAACACACACACACACACCAACAACACACACACACACACACTGACAACACACACACACACACACACGACAACACACACACACACACCGACAACACACACACACACACCGACAACACACACACACACACACACACACACACCGACAACACACACACACACACCGACAACACACACACACACACCGACAACACACACACACACACACCGACAACACACACACACACAACACACACACACACACCGACAACACACACACACACCGACAACACACACACACACACCGACAACACACACACACACACACAAACCGACAACACACACACACACACACCGACAACACACACACACACACACCGATAACACACACACACCGACAACACACACACACACACACCGACAACACACACACACACCGACAACACACACACACACACACACACACACCGACAACACACACACACACACACCGACAACACACACACACACCGACAACACACACACACACAACACACACACACACACACACCGACAACACACACACACCGACAACACTCACACACACACACCGACAACACACACACACACACACCGACAACACACACACACACCGACAACACACACACACACACCGACAACACACACACACACACACCGACAACACACACACACACACAGACAGACAACACACACACACACACACTGACAACACACACACACACACAACACACACACACACACACCAACAACACACACACACACACACACCGACAACACACACACACACAACACACACACACACACACCGACAACACACACACACACACATCGACAACACACACACACACACCGACAACACACACACACACAACACACACACACACCGACAACACACACACACACACCGACAACACACACACACACCGACAACACACACACACACACCGACAACACACACACACCGACAACACACACACACACACACACCGACAACACACACACACAACACACACACACACACACACCGACAACACACACACACACACACCGACAACACACACACACACCGACTACACACACACACACACACAAACCGACAACACACACACCGACAACACACACACACCGACAACACACACACACACCGACAACACACACACACACACACACCGACAACACACACACACACACACCGACAACACACACACACACACTGACAACACACACACATACACACCGACAACACACACACACACCGACAACACACACACACACACCGACAACACACACACACACACACACTGACAACACACACACATACACACCGACAACAAACACACACACCGACAACACACACACACACACCGACAACACACACACACACACACCGACAACACACACACACACACACACACACACACCGACAACACACACACACACACACACCGACAACACACACACACACACCGAAAACACACACACACCGACAACACACACACACACACACACACCGACAACACACACACACACCGACAACACACACACACACACACACACACACCGACAACACACACACACACACACACACACCGACAACACACACACACACACACACACTGACAACACACACACACACACACACACACCGACAACACACACACACACACACCGACAACACACACACACACACACACCGACACACACACACACCGACACACACACACAACACACACACACACACACACACCGACAACTCACACACACACACCGACAACACACACACACACACACAAACCAACAACACACACACACACACACCGACAACACACACACACACACCGACAACACACACACACACCGACAACACACACACACACACACACCGACAACTTTACACACACACACACCGACAACACATAAACACACACCGACAACACACACACACACACACTGACAACACACACACATACACACCGACAACACACACACACACACCGACAACACACACACACACACACACACACACACACCGACACACACACACACCGACAACACACACACACACACACCGACAACACACACACACACACACACCGACAACACACACACACACACACACACACACCGACAACACACACACACACACACACTGACAACACACACACACACACCGACAACACACACACACACACACCGACAACACACACACACATACACACCGACACACACACACACCGACACACACATACAACACACACACACACACCGACAACACACACACACACACACCGACAACACACACACACACACACCGACAACACACACACACACACACAAACCAACAACACACACACACACCGACAACACACACACACACACCGACAACACACACACACACACACACTGACAACACACACACACACACACCGACAACACATAAACACACACACACCGACAACACACACACACACACACACTGACAACACACACACATACACACCGACAACACACACACACACACCGACAACACACACACACACACCGACAACACACACACACACACCGACAACACACACACACACACACACACCGACACCACACACACACACACCGACAACACACACACACACCGACAACACACACACACACACCGACAACACACACACACCGACAACACACACACACACACACACACACACCGACAACACACACACACACACACCGACAACACACACACACACACACACCGACAACACACACACACACACACACACCGACAACACACACACACACACATACACTGACAACACACACACACACACACACCGACAACACACACACACACACCGACAACACACACACACACACACACACCGACAACACACACACACCGACACACACACACAACACACACACACACCGACAACACACACACACACCGACAACACACACACACACACCGACAACACACACACACACCGACAACACACACACACACACCGACAACACACACACACACCGACAACACACACACACACACACCGACAACACACACACACACACACTGACAACAAATAAACACACACACACCGACAACACACACACACACACACTGACAACACACACACATACACACCGACAACACACACACACACCGACAACACACACACACACACCGACAACACACACACACACACACACACCGACAACACACACACACACACACACCGACAACACACACACACAAACACCGACAACACACACACACACACACCGACAACACACACACACCGACAACACACACACACCGACAACACACACACACACACACCGACAACAATCACACACACACACCGACAACACACACACACACACACCGACAACACACACACACACACCGACAACACACACACACACACACACACACCGACAACACACACACACACACCGACAACACACACACACACACAACGACAACACACACACACACACCGGCAACACACACACACACACACCGACAACACACACACACACACACACCGACAACACACACACACACACACCGACAACACACACACACACACCGACAACACACACACACACACACACTGACAACACACACACACACACCGACAACACACACACACACACAACACACACACACACACCGACAACACACACACACACCGACAACACACAAACACACACCGACAACACACACACACACACACCGACAACACACACACACACACCGACAACACACACACACACCGACAACACACACACAGACACCGACAACACACACACACACACACCGACAACACACACACACACCGACAACACACACACACACACCGACAACACACACACACACACACCGACAACACACACACACACACACCGACAACACACACACACACACACCGACAACACACACACACACAAAACACACACACACACACCAACAACACACACACACACCGACAACACACACACACACAAGACACACACACACACACCGACAACACACACACACACACATCGACAACACACACACACACACCGACAACACACACACACACAACACACACACACACACCGACAACACACACACACACACACACCGACAACACACACACACACACACCGACAACAAACACACACAACACACACACACACACACCGACAACACACACACACACCGACAACACACACACACACACCGACAACACACACACACACACACAAACCGACAACACACACACACACACACCGACAACACACACACACACACCGACAACACACACACACACCGACAACACACACACACACACACACCGACAACACACACACACACACACCGACAAAACATAAACACACACACACTGACAACACACACACACACACACACTGACAACACACACACATACACACCGACAACACACACACACACCGACAACACACACACACACACCGACAACACACACACACACACACACTGACAACACACACACATACACACCGACAACACACACACACACCGACAACACACACACACACCGACAACACACACACACACCGACAACACACACACACACACACCAACAACACACACACACACACTGACAACACATAAACACACACACACCGACAACACACACACACACACACCGACAACACACACACACACACCGACAACACACACACACACACCGACAACACACACACACACACACACACACACACCGACAACACACACACACAAACACCGACAACACACACACACACACCAACAACACACACACACACACACTGACAACACACACACACACACACCGACAACACACACACACACACCGACAACACACACACACACACCGACAACACACACACACACACACACACACACACCGACAACACACACACACACACCGACAACACACACACACACACCGACAACACACACACACACACACCGACAACAAACACACACAACACACACACACACACCGACAACACACACACACACCGACAACACACACACACACACCGACAACACACACACACACACACAAACCGACAACACACACACACACACACCGACAACACACACACACACCGACAACACACACACACACCGACAACACACACACACACACACACACCGACAACACACACACACACACACCGACAACAAACACACACACCGACAACACACACACACACCGACAACACACACACACACACACCGACAACACACACACACACACACACACACACACCGACAACACACACACACACACCGACAACACACACACACACACCGAAAACACACACACACCGACAACACACACACACACACACACACACCGACAACACACACACACACCGACAACACACACACACACACACACACCGACAACACACACACACACACACACACCGACAACACACACACACACACTGACAACACACACACACACACCGACAACACACACACACACACACTGACAACACACACACACACACCGACACACACACACACCGACACACACACACAACACACACACACACACACCGACAACTCACACACACACACCGACAACACACAAACACACACACAAACCAACAATACACACACACACACACCGACAACAGACACACACACACACACCGACAACACACACACACAAAGACAACACACACACACACACACACCGACAACACACACACACACACACCGACAACACATAAACACACACACACCGACAACACACACACACACTGACAACACACACACATACACACCGACAACACACACACACACACCGACAACACACACACACCGACAACACACACACACACACACACACACACCGACAACACACACACACACACACCGACAACACACACACACACACACACACACCGACAACACACACACACACACCGACAACACACACACACACACACACTGACAACACACACACACACACCGACAACACACACACACACCGACAACACACACACACACACACACCGACACACACACACACCGACACACACACACAACACACACACACACACCGACAACACACACACACACACACCGACAACACACACACACACACCGACAACACACACACACACACACAAACCAACAACACACACACACACCGACAACACACACACACACACACCGACAACACACACACACCGACAACACACACACACACACACACCGACAACACACACACACACACCGACAACACACACACACACACACACACCGACAACACACACACACACACACCGATAACACACACACACCGACAACACACACACACACACACCGACAACACACACACACACCGACAACACACACACACACACACACACACACCGACAACACACACACACACACACCGACAACACACACACACACCGACAACACACACACACACAACACACACACACACACACACCGACAACACACACACACCGACAACACTCACACACACACACCGACAACACACACACACACACACCGACAACACACACACACACCGACAACACACACACACACACCGACAACACACACACACACACACCGACAACACACACACACACACAGACAGACAACACACACACACACACACTGACAACACACACACACACACAACACACACACACACACACCAACAACACACACACACACACACACACCGACAACACACACACACACAACACACACACACACCGACAACACACACACACACACATCGACAACACACACACACACACCGACAACACACACACACACAACACACACACACACCGACAACACACACACACACACCGACAACACACACACACACACACCGACAACACACACACACACACCGACAACACACACACACCGACAACACACACACACACACACACCGACAACACACACACACAACACACACACACACACACACACACCGACAACACACACACACACACACCGACAACACACACACACACCGACTACACACACACACACACACAAACCGACAACACACACACCGACAACACACACACACCGACAACACACACACACACCGACAACACACACACACACACACACCGACAACACACACACACACACACCGACAACACACACACACACACTGACAACACACACACATACACACCGACAACACACACACACACCGACAACACACACACACACACCGACAACACA
>NW_027675462.1:62500-117500 GCF_965601325.2 Salmo salar
CAACACACACACACACACACCGACAACACACACACACACACACACACACACACACACGACAACACACACACACACCGACAACACACACACACACACCGACAACACACACACACACACACACCGACAACACACACACACACACACCGACAACACACACACACACACCACACACACACCACACACACACACACACACCGACAACACACACACACACACGACAACACACACACACACACACCGACAACACACACACACACACACCGACAACACACACACACACACCGACAACACACACACACACACACCGACAACACACACACACACACCGACAACACACACACACACACACCGACAACACACACACACACACCGACAACACACACACACACACACCGACAACACACACACACACACCGACACACACACACACACACACCGACAACACACACACACACACACCGACAACACACACACACACACACCGACAACACACACACACACACCGACAACACACACACACACACACCGACAACACACACACACACACACCGACAACACACACACACACACCGACAACACACACACACACACCGACAACACACACACACACACCGACAACACACACACACACACACACCGACAACACACACACACACACACCGACAACACACACACACACACACGACAACACACACACACACACCGACAACACACACACACACACACCGACAACACACACACACACACCGACAACACACACACACACACCGACAACACACACACACACACACCGACAACACACACACACACACGACAACACACACACACACACCGACAACACACACACACACACACACACACACCGACAACACACACACACACCGACAACACACACACACACACACACACACACACACACACACACCGACACACACACACACACCGACAACACACACACACACACACCGACAACACACACACACACCACACACACACACACACCGACAACACACACACACACACACCGACAACACACACACACACACCGACACACACACACACACACACCGACAACACACACACACACACACCGACAACACACACACACACACCGACAACACACACACACACACCGACAACACACACACACACACACACACACACACACACACGACAACACACACACACACACCGACAACACACACACACACACACCGACACACACACACACACACCGACAACACACACACACACACACCGACACACACACACACACACACCGACAACACACACACACACACACCGACAACACACACACACACACACCGACAACACACACACACACACCGACAACACACACACACACACCGACAACACACACACACACACACACACACACCGACACACACACACACACACACCGACAACACACACACACACACCGACAACACACACACACACACCGACAACACACACACACACACACACACACACACACACACACACACACCGACAACACACACACACACACACCGACAACACACACACACACACACCGACAACACACACACACACACACGACACACACACACACACACACACACACACACACACACACGACACACACACACACACACACCGACAACACACACACACACCGACAACACACACACACACACACCGACAACACACACACACACACACACCGACAACACACACACACACACACCGACAACACACACACACACACCGACAACACACACACACACACCGACAACACACACACACACACACCGACAACACACACACACACACACGACAACACACACACACACACACCGACAACACACACACACACACACCGACAACACACACACACACACACCGACAACACACACACACACACCGACAACACACACACACACACCGACAACACACACACACACACACACACACACACACACACACACACACACACACACACCGACAACACACACACACACACACCGACAACACACACACACACACACCGACAACACACACACACACCGACACACACACACACACACCGACAACACACACACACACACACCGACAACACACACACACACACACCGACAACACACACACACACACACCGACAACACACACACACACACACCGACAACACACACACACACACACACACGACAACACACACACACACACCGACAACACACACACACACA
Organism: Salmo salar; assembly: GCF_965601325.2. Classification (NCBI taxonomy): domain Eukaryota; kingdom Metazoa; phylum Chordata; class Actinopteri; order Salmoniformes; family Salmonidae; genus Salmo; species Salmo salar. Next base: position 64,729 of record NW_027675462.1, read on the forward strand.
CACCGACAACACACACACACACACCGACAACACACACACACACACACCGACAACACACACACACACACACCGACAACACACACACACACACACCGACAACACACACACACCGACAACACACACACACACACCGACAACACACACACACACACCGACAACACACACACACACACGACAACACACACACACACACCGACAACACACACACACACACACCGACAACACACACACACACACCGACAACACACACACACACACACCGACAACACACACACACACACACCGACAACACACACACACACACCGACAACACACACACACACACCGACAACACACACACACACACACACACACCGACAACACACACACACACACCGACAACACACACACACACACACGACACACACACACACACACACCGACAACACACACACACACACACCACACACACACACACACACCGACAACACACACACACACACCGACAACACACACACACACACCGACAACACACACACACACACACACCGACAACACACACACACACACACCGACAACACACACACACACACCGACAACACACACACACACCGACAACACACACACACACACACCGACAACACACACACACACACCGACAACACACACACACACACCGACAACACACACACACACACACACGACAACACACACACACACACCGACAACACACACACACACACACCGACAACACACACACACACACCGACAACACACACACACACACACCGACAACACACACACACACACACCGACAACACACACACACACACACCGACACACACACACACACACACCGACAACACACACACACACACCGACAACACACACACACACACACCGACACACACACACACACACACCGACAACACACACACACACACACACCGACAACACACACACACACACACCGACACACACACACACACACACCGACAACACACACACACACACCGACAACACACACACACACACCGACAACACACACACACACACCGACACACACACACACACACACACACCGACAACACACACACACACACACCGACAACACACACACACACACACGACAACACACACACACACACCGACAACACACACACACACACACCGACAACACACACACACACACCGACAACACACACACACACACCGACAACACACACACACACACACCGACACACACACACACACACACCGACAACACACACACACACACCGACAACACACACACACACACACACACACACACACACACACACACACACACACACACCGACAACACACACACACACACACACACACACACACACACACACACACACACACACACACACACACACACACACACACACACACACACACACACACCGACACACACACACACACACACCGACAACACACACACACACACACCGACAACACACACACACACACCGACAACACACACACACACACCGACAACACACACACACACACACGACAACACACACACACACACCGACAACACACACACACACACACACACACACACACACACACACACACACCGACAACACACACACACACACCGACAACACACACACACACACACACACACACACACACACCGACAACACACACACACACACACCGACAACACACACACACACACCGACAACACACACACACACACCGACAACACACACACACACACACCGACAACACACACACACACACCGACACACACACACACACACACCGACAACACACACACACACACACACGACACACACACACACACACACACCGACAACACACACACACACACCGACAACACACACACACACACCGACAACACACACACACACACACCGACAACACACACACACACACACCGACAACACACACACACACACCGACAACACACACACACACACACCGACAACACACACACACACACCGACAACACACACACACACACCGACAACACACACACACACACCGACAACACACACACACACACACACCGACAACACACACACACACACACCGACAACACACACACACACACACCGACAACACACACACACACACCGACAACACACACACACACACACCGACAACACACACACAACACACCGACAACACACACACACACACACCGACAACACACACACACACACCGACAACACACACACACACACCGACAACACACACACACACACACCGACAACACACACACACACACACCGACAACACACACACACACACACACCGACAACACACACACACACACACCGACAACACACACACACACACACCGACAACACACACACACACACCGACACACACACACACACACCGACAACACACACACACACACCGACAACACACACACACACACACCGACAACACACACACACACACACCGACAACACACACACACACACCGACAACACACACACACACACCGACAACACACACACACACACGACAACACACACACACACACCGACAACACACACACACACACACCGACAACACACACACACACACACCGACAACACACACACACACACACACGACAACACACACACACACACACCGACAACACACACACACACACACCGACACACACACACACACACACCGACAACACACACACACACACCGACACACACACACACACACACCGACACACACACACACACACACCGACAACACACACACACACACACCGACAACACACACACACACACACCGACAACACACACACACACACCGACAACACACACACACACACGACAACACACACACACACACACCGACAACACACACACACACACCGACAACACACACACACACACGACAACACACACACACACCGACAACACACACACACACACACCGACAACACACACACACACACACACCGACAACACACACACACACACACCGACAACACACACACACACACCGACAACACACACACACACACACCGACAACACACACACACACACCGACAACACACACACACACACACCGACAACACACACACACACACCGACAACACACACACACACACACACGACACACACACACACACACACCGACAACACACACACACACACACCGACACACACACACACACACACACACACACACACCGACAACACACACACACACACACCGACAACACACACACACACACCGACAACACACACACACACACCGACAACACACACACACACACCGACAACACACACACACACACCGACAACACACACACACACACACACACACACACACACACACACACACACGACACACACACACACACACACCGACACACACACACACACACACCGACAACACACACACACACACACACACACACACACACACACACACCGACAACACACACACACACACACCGACAACACACACACACACACCACACACACACACACACACACACACACCGACAACACACACACACACACACCGACAACACACACACACACACACCGACAACACACACACACACACCGACAACACACACACACACACACCGACAACACACACACACACACACGACAACACACACACACACACACCGACAACACACACACACACACACCGACAACACACACACACACACCGACAACACACACACACACACACACGACAACACACACACACACACCGACAACACACACACACACACCGACAACACACACACACACACCGACAACACACACACACACACACCGACAACACACACACACACACACCGACAACACACACACACACACACCGACAACACACACACACACACCGACAACACACACACACACACACCGACAACACACACACACACACCGACAACACACACACACACACACGACAACACACACACACACACACACACACACACACACACACACACACACACACCGACAACACACACACACACACACGACAACACACACACACACACACCGACAACACACACACACACCGACAACACACACACACACACCGACAACACACACACACACACACCGACAACACACACACACACACCGACAACACACACACACACACACACACACACACACACACACACACCGACAACACACACACACACACACACCGACAACACACACACACACACACCGACAACACACACACACACACACGACAACACACACACACACACCGACAACACACACACACACACCGACAACACACACACACACACCGACAACACACACACACACACCGACAACACACACACACACACACCGACAACACACACACACACACACCGACAACACACACACACACACCGACAACACACACACACACACCGACACACACACACACACACACCGACAACACACACACACACACCGACAACACACACACACACACACCGACAACACACACACACACACACCGACACACACACACACACACACCGACAACACACACACACACACCGACAACACACACACACACACCGACAACACACACACACACACACCGACAACACACACACACACACGACAACACACACACACACACACGACAACACACACACACACACACACACACACACACACACACACCGACAACACACACACACACACCGACAACACACACACACACACCGACACACACACACACACACACACACACACACCGACAACACACACACACACACACCGACAACACACACACACACACCGACAACACACACACACACACACACACACACACACACACACACCGACAACACACACACACACACACCGACAACACACACACACACACCGACAACACACACACACACACACCGACAACACACACACACACACACACACACACGACAACACACACACACACACACCGACAACACACACACACACACACCGACAACACACACACACACACACCGACAACACACACACACACACACCGACAACACACACACACACACACGACACACACACACACACACACCGACAACACACACACACACACCGACAACACACACACACACACACCGACACACACACACACACACACCGACAACACACACACACACACACACGACAACACACACACACACACACCGACAACACACACACACACACACGACAACACACACACACACACCGACAACACACACACACACACACCGACAACACACACACACACACACCGACAACACACACACACACACACGACACACACACACACACACACCGACAACACACACACACACACCGACAACACACACACACACACACCGACAACACACACACACACACCGACAACACACACACACACACCGACAACACACACACACACACACACACCGACAACACACACACACACACCGACAACACACACACACACACCGACAACACACACACACACACCGACAACACACACACACACACCGACAACACACACACACACACACACACACACACACACACCGACAACACACACACACACACACCGACAACACACACACACACACCGACAACACACACACACACACACCGACAACACACACACACACACCGACAACACACACACACACACACACACACACGACACACACACACACACACCGACAACACACACACACACACACCGACAACACACACACACACACCGACAACACACACACACACACACCGACAACACACACACACACACCGACAACACACACACACACACACCGACAACACACACACACACACCGACACACACACACACACACCGACAACACACACACACACACACCGACAACACACACACACACACCGACAACACACACACACACACACCGACAACACACACACACACACACACGACAACACACACACACACACCGACAACACACACACACACACACCGACAACACACACACACACACCGACAACACACACACACACCGACAACACACACACACACACACCGACAACACACACACACACACCGACAACACACACACACACACACCGACAACACACACACACACACCGACAACACACACACACACACACCGACAACACACACACACACACACCGACAACACACACACACACACCGACAACACACACACACACACACCGACACACACACACACACACACCGACAACACACACACACACACACACGACAACACACACACACACACACCGACAACACACACACACACACCGACAACACACACACACACACCGACAACACACACACACACACACGACAACACACACACACACACACCGACAACACACACACACACACACCGACAACACACACACACACACCGACAACACACACACACACACACCGACAACACACACACACACACCGACAACACACACACACACACCGACAACACACACACACACACACCGACAACACACACACACACACCGACACACACACACACACACACCGACAACACACACACACACACACACCGACAACACACACACACACACACCGACAACACACACACACACACCGACACACACACACACACACACACCGACAACACACACACACACACACGACAACACACACACACACACACCGACAACACACACACACACACCGACAACACACACACACACACACACGACAACACACACACACACACACCGACAACACACACACACACACACCGACAACACACACACACACACCGACAACACACACACACACACACACACACACACACACACACCGACAACACACACACACACACACGACAACACACACACACACACCGACAACACACACACACACACACACGACAACACACACACACACACCGACAACACACACACACACACGACAACACACACACACACACCGACAACACACACACACACACACCGACAACACACACACACACACCGACAACACACACACACACACACCGACAACACACACACACACACACACCACACACACACACACACACCGACAACACACACACACACACACCGACAACACACACACACACACACCGACAACACACACACACACACACCGACAACACACACACACACACCGACAACACACACACACACACACACACACACACACACACACACCGACAACACACACACACACACCGACAACACACACACACACACACCGACAACACACACACACACACACACACGACAACACACACACACACACACCGACACACACACACACACACCGACAACACACACACACACACCGACAACACACACACACACACACCGACAACACACACACACACACACCGACAACACACACACACACACACCGACAACACACACACACACACACCGACAACACACACACACACACCGACAACACACACACACACACCGACAACACACACACACACACACCGACAACACACACACACACACACCGACAACACACACACACACACACGACACACACACACACACACACACCGACAACACACACACACACACCGACAACACACACACACACACACCGACAACACACACACACACACCGACAACACACACACACACACCGACAACACACACACACACACACCGACAACACACACACACACACCGACAACACACACACACACACACGACACACACACACACACACACCGACAACACACACACACACACCGACAACACACACACACACACACCACACACACACACACACACACCGACAACACACACACACACACACCGACAACACACACACACACACCGACAACACACACACACACACACACACACACACACACACACACACACACACACACACACACACACACACACACACACCGACAACACACACACACACACACCGACAACACACACACACACACACCGACAACACACACACACACACACCGACAACACACACACACACACACCGACACACACACACACACACACCGACACCACACACACACACACACACACACCGACAACACACACACACACACGACAACACACACACACACACACACGACAACACACACACACACACACCGACAACACACACACACACACACCGACAACACACACACACACACCGACAACACACACACACACACCGACAACACACACACACACACCGACAACACACACACACACACACACACACACACCGACAACACACACACACACACACACCGACAACACACACACACACACACGACACACACACACACACACCGACAACACACACACACACACACACGACAACACACACACACACACCGACACACACACACACACACACACCGACAACACACACACACACACACCGACAACACACACACACACACACCGACAACACACACACACACACCGACACACACACACACACACACACACACCGACAACACACACACACACACCGACAACACACACACACACACACACACGACAACACACACACACACACCGACAACACACACACACACCACCGACAACACACACACACACACACCGACACACACACACACACACACACCGACAACACACACACACACACACACGACACACACACACACACACCGACAACACACACACACACACACACCGACAACACACACACACACACACCGACAACACACACACACACACCGACACACACACACACACACACACACACACACACACCGACAACACACACACACACACACACCGACAACACACACACACACACCGACAACACACACACACACACACACACACACACACACACACACACACACACACCGACAACACACACACACACACACACCGACAACACACACACACACACACCGACAACACACACACACACACCGACAACACACACACACACACCGACAACACACACACACACACACGACAACACACACACACACACCGACAACACACACACACACACACGACAACACACACACACACACCGACAACACACACACACACACACACACACACGACACACACACACACACACCGACAACACACACACACACACCGACACACACACACACACACACACCGACAACACACACACACACACACACACACACACACACACACACACACACCGACAACACACACACACACACACACCGACAACACACACACACACACCGACAACACACACACACACACACCGACAACACACACACACACACCGACAACACACACACACACACACCGACAACACACACACACACACACCGACAACACACACACACACACCGACAACACACACACACACACACACACACACACACACACACACACCGACACACACACACACACACACCGACAACACACACACACACACACCGACAACACACACACACACACACCGACAACACACACACACACACCGACAACACACACACACACACGACACACACACACGACAACACACACACACACACACCGACAACACACACACACACACCGACAACACACACACACACACACCGACAACACACACACACACACACCGACAACACACACACACACACACCGACAACACACACACACACACACCGACAACACACACACACACACCGACAACACACACACACACACACCGACAACACACACACACACACACCGACAACACACACACACACACACCGACAACACACACACACACACCGACAACACACACACACACACACGACAACACACACACACACACACCGACAACACACACACACACACACCGACAACACACACACACACACCGACAACACACACACACACACACCGACAACACACACACACACACACCGACACACACACACACACACACCGACAACACACACACACACACCGACAACACACACACACACACACACACCGACAACACACACACACACACCGACAACACACACACACACACACGACAACACACACACACACACCGACAACACACACACACACACCGACAACACACACACACACACACACACACACACACACACACACACACACACACGACAACACACACACACACACACACACACACACACACACACACACACCGACAACACACACACACACACACACACACACACACACACACACACACACCGACAACACACACACACACACACCGACAACACACACACACACACACGACAACACACACACACACACACCGACAACACACACACACACACCGACACACACACACACACACACACACACACACACACACACACACCGACACACACACACACACACACCGACAACACACACACACACACACCGACAACACACACACACACACACACCGACAACACACACACACACACACCGACAACACACACACACACACACACAACACACACACACACACACACACACACGACAACACACACACACACCGACAACACACACACACACACACACACACCGACAACACACACACACACACACCGACAACACACACACACACACACACACACACACACACACACACACCGACAACACACACACACACACACGACAACACACACACACACACCGACAACACACACACACACACACGACACACACACACACACACACCGACAACACACACACACACACCGACAACACACACACACACACACACCGACAACACACACACACACACACCGACAACACACACACACACACCGACACACACACACACACACACCGACAACACACACACACACACACACACACACACACACACACACACACACACACACACACACACACACACACACCGACACACACACACACACACACACCGACAACACACACACACACACACACACACACACACACACACACACACACACACACACACACGACACACACACACACACACCGACAACACACACACACACACACGACAACACACACACACACACCGACAACACACACACACACACACACACACACACACACACACACACACCGACAACACACACACACACACACCGACAACACACACACACACACACCGACAACACACACACACACACACACGACACACACACACACACACCGACAACACACACACACACACCACGACACACACACACACACACCGACAACACACACACACACACACACGACACACACACACACACACACCGACAACACACACACACACACGACACACACACACACACACCGACAACACACACACACACACACGACACACACACACACACACCGACAACACACACACACACACACCGACAACACACACACACACACACACGACAACACACACACACACACACACCGACAACACACACACACACACACCGACAACACACACACACACGACACACACACACACACACCGACAACACACACACACACACCGACAACACACACACACACACACACACACACACACACACACACACACACACACACACACACACACACACACACACCGACAACACACACACACACACACCGACAACACACACACACACACACCGACAACACACACACACACACACGACAACACACACACACACACCGACAACACACACACACACACACCGACAACACACACACACACACCGACAACACACACACACACACACCGACAACACACACACACACACACGACAACACACACACACACACCGACAACACACACACACACACCGACAACACACACACACACACACGACAACACACACACACACACACCGACAACACACACACACACACACACACACACACACACACACACACACGACACACACACACACACACACCGACACACACACACACACACACACACACACACACACACCGACAACACACACACACACACACCGACAACACACACACACACACACGACACACACACACACACACACACACCGACAACACACACACACACACACCGACAACACACACACACACACCGACACACACACACACACACACCGACAACACACACACACACACCGACAACACACACACACACACACACACACACACACACACACACCGACAACACACACACACACACACACACACACACACACACACCGACAACACACACACACACACCGACAACACACACACACACACACCGACAACACACACACACACAACCGACAACACACACACACACACACCGACAACACACACACACACACCGACAACACACACACACACACCGACAACACACACACACACACACACACACACACACACACACCGACAACACACACACACACACACACGACAACACACACACACACACACACACACACACACACACACACACACCGACAACACACACACACACACCGACAACACACACACACACACACGACAACACACACACACACACCGACAACACACACACACACACACCGACACACACACACACACACACCGACACACACACACACACACCGACAACACACACACACACACCGACAACACACACACACGACAACACACACACACACACACCGACAACACACACACACACACCGACAACACACACACACACACACACCGACAACACACACACACACACACCGACAACACACACACACACACACACCGACAACACACACACACACACACGACAACACACACACACACACACCGACAACACACACACACACACCGACACACACACACACACACACACACACACGACAACACACACACACACACACACACCGACAACACACACACACACACACGACACACACACACACACACCGACAACACACACACACACACACCGACAACACACACACACACACCGACAACACACACACACACACACCGACAACACACACACACACACACCGACACACACACACACACACACACACACCGACAACACACACACACACACACACACACACCGACACACACACACACACACACCGACAACACACACACACACACCGACAACACACACACACACACACCGACAACACACACACACACACCACACACACACACACACACACACACCGACAACACACACACACACACACGACAACACACACACACACACCGACAACACACACACACACCGACAACACACACACACACACACACCGACACACACACACACACACACCGACAACACACACACACACACACCGACAACACACACACACACACACACACACACACACACCGACACACACACACACACCGACAACACACACACACACACACCGACAACACACACACACACACCGACAACACACACACACACACACACACACACACACACACACACCGACAACACACACACACACACACCGACAACACACACACACACACACACGACAACACACACACACACACACCGACAACACACACACACACACCGACAACACACACACACACACACGACACACACACACACACACACCGACAACACACACACACACACACCGACAACACACACACACACACACCGACAACACACACACACACACACCGACAACACACACACACACACCGACAACACACACACACACACACGACAACACACACACACACACACCGACAACACACACACACACCGACAACACACACACACACACACGACACACACACACACACACACACCGACAACACACACACACACACACACACACACACACGACACACACACACACACACACCGACAACACACACACACACACCGACAACACACACACACACACACCGACAACACACACACACACACACGACAACACACACACACACACACCGACAACACACACACACACACCGACAACACACACACACACACACACACACACACACACACACACACACACCGACAACACACACACACACACCGACACACACACACACACACCGACAACACACACACACACACCGACAACACACACACACACACACCGACAACACACACACACACACCGACAACACACACACACACACACCGACAACACACACACACACACCGACAACACACACACACACACGACAACACACACACACACACCGACAACACACACACACACACACCGACAACACACACACACACACCGACAACACACACACACACACACACACACCACACACACACACACACACACCGACAACACACACACACACACACCGACACACACACACACACACCGACAACACACACACACACACACACGACAACACACACACACACACACCGACAACACACACACACACACCGACAACACACACACACACACGACAACACACACACACACACGACAACACACACACACACACACACGACAACACACACACACACACACACACACACACACACACACACACACCGACAACACACACACACACACACCGACAACACACACACACACACACCGACAACACACACACACACACACCGACAACACACACACACACACCGACAACACACACACACACACACACACACACACACACACACACACACCGACAACACACACACACACACACACACACCGACAACACACACACACACACACCGACAACACACACACACACACACACGACAACACACACACACACACCGACAACACACACACACACACACACACACACACACACACACCGACAACACACACACACACACACCGACAACACACACACACACACACGACAACACACACACACACACACGACAACACACACACACACACCGACAACACACACACACACACCGACAACACACACACACACACCGACAACACACACACACACACACCACACACACACACACACACACCGACAACACACACACACACACACCGACAACACACACACACACACCGACAACACACACACACACACACACACACACACACACACACACCGACAACACACACACACACACACACACACACACACACACACACACCGACAACACACACACACACACACACGACAACACACACACACACACCGACAACACACACACACACACCGACACACACACACACACACACCGACAACACACACACACACACCGACACACACACACACACACACGACAACACACACACACACACACCGACAACACACACACACACACCGACAACACACACACACCCACAACACACACACACACACGACAACACACACACACACACACGACACACACACACACACACACCGACAACACACACACACACACCGACAACACACACACACACACACGACAACACACACACACACACACACACACACACACACACACACACACACCGACAACACACACACACACACCGACAACACACACACACACACACACGACAACACACACACACACCACCGACAACACACACACACACACCGACAACACACACACACACACACCGACAACACACACACACACACCGACAACACACACACACACACCGACAACACACACACACACACACACCGACAACACACACACACACACCGACAACACACACACACACACCGACAACACACACACACACGACACACACACACACACACACCGACAACACACACACACACCACCGACAACACACACACACACACCGACAACACACACACACACACCGACAACACACACACACACACACCGACAACACACACACACACACACCGACAACACACACACACACACACACACACACACACACCGACAACACACACACACACACCGACACACACACACACACACACACCGACAACACACACACACACACACCGACAACACACACACACACACACCGACAACACACACACACACACCGACAACACACACACACACACACGACAACACACACACACACACACCGACAACACACACACACACACCGACACACACACACACACACACCGACAACACACACACACACACACCGACAACACACACACACACACACGACACACACACACACACACACACACACCGACAACACACACACACACACCGACAACACACACACACACACACCGACAACACACACACACACACCGACAACACACACACACACACACCGACAACACACACACACACACACCGACAACACACACACACACACACCGACAACACACACACACACACCGACACACACACACACACACCGACAACACACACACACACACACCGACAACACACACACACACACGACAACACACACACACACACACCGACAACACACACACACACACACCGACACACACACACACACACACACCGACAACACACACACACACACACGACAACACACACACACACACACACACCGACAACACACACACACACACCGACAACACACACACACACACACACGACACACACACACACACACACACACGACAACACACACACACACACCGACAACACACACACACACACACGACACACACACACACCACACCACACACACACGACAACACACACACACACACACACCGACAACACACACACACACACACCGACAACACACACACACACACACCGACAACACACACACACACACCGACAACACACACACACACACCGACAACACACACACACACCGACACACACACACACACACCGACAACAACACACACACACACCGACAACACACACACACACACACCGACAACACACACACACACACACGACAACACACACACACACACCGACAACACACACACACACACACACGACACACACACACACACACACCGACACACACACACACACACACCGACAACACACACACACACACACACACAACACACACACACACACCACACACACACACACACACGACAACACACACACACACCGACAACACACACACACACACACCGACAACACACACACACACACCCGACAACACACACACACACACACCGACAACACACACACACACACACCGACACCACACACACACACACACACCGACACACACACACACACACACCGACAACACACACACACACACCGACAACACACACACACACACCGACAACACACACACACACACACCGACAACACACACACACACACCACACACACCGACACACACACACACACACCGACACACACACACACACACACACACACACACACACACACACACACCGACAACACACACACACACACACACACGACAACACACACACACACACCGACAACACACACACACACACACCGACAACACACACACACACACCGACACACACACACACACACACACCGACAACACACACACACACACCGACAACACACACACACACACACCGACAACACACACACACACACACCGACAACACACACACACACACCGACAACACACACACACACACCGACAACACACACACACACACCGACAACACCACACACACACACACACACACCGACACACACACACACACCGACAACACACACACACACACCGACAACACACACACACACACCGACAACACACACACACACACACGACAACACACACACACACACCGACAACACACACACACACACACCGACAACACACACACACACACCGACAACACACACACACACACACCGACAACACACACACACACACACCGACAACACACACACACACCGACAACACACACACACACACACCGACAACAACACACACACACACCGACAACACACACACACACACACCGACAACACACACACACACACCGACAACACACACACACACACACACCGACAACACACACACACACCACCGACGACACACACACACACACACCGACAACACACACACACACACACCGACAACACACACACACACACACCGACAACACACACACACACACACGACAACACACACACACACACCGACACACACACACACACACACACCGACAACACACACACACACACACCGACAACACACACACACACACACACACACACACACACACCACACACACACACACACACACACCGACAACACACACACACACACCGACAACACACACACACACACACCGACAACACACACACACACACACCGACAACACACACACACACACACCGACAACACACACACACACACACACCGACAACACACACACACACACCGACAACACACACACACACACCGACAACACACACACACACACACCGACACACACACACACACACACCGACAACACACACACACACACCGACAACACACACACACACACCGACAACACACACACACACACACGACAACACACACACACACACGACAACACACACACACACACCGACAACACACACACACACACACCGACAACACACACACACACACCGACAACACACACACACACACACACACACACACCGACAACACACACACACACACACCGACAACACACACACACACACACCGACAACACACACACACACACACCGACAACACACACACACACACACCACACACACACACACCACACACACACACACACACACACCACACACACACACACACCGACAACACACACACACACACACCGACAACACACACACACCACACCGACAACACACACACACACACACCGACAACACACACACACACCGACAACACACACACACACACCGACAACACACACACACACACCGACAACACACACACACACACCGACAACACACACACACACACACACACACACACACACCGACAACACACACACACACACACACCACACACACACACACACCGACACACACACACACACACACCGACACCACACACACACACACACCGACAACACACACACACGACAACACACACACACACACCGACAACACACACACACACACACCGACAACACACACACACACACACACACACCGACAACACACACACACACACACCGACAACACACACACACACACACCGACAACACACACACACACACCGACAACACACACACACACACACCGACAACACACACACACACACACACACGACACACACACACACACACGACAACACACACACACACACCGACAACACACACACACACACCGACAACACACACACACACACACCGACAACACACACACACACACACCGACACCACAACACACACACACACACACCGACAACACACACACACACACACCGACAACACACACACACACACACGACAACACACACACAACACACCGACAACACACACACACACACACACCGACAACACACACACACACACACGACAACACACACACACACACGACACACACACACACACACACACACACACCGACAACACACACACACACACCGACAACACACACACACACACACCGACAACACACACACACACACACACACACACCGACAACACACACACACACACACGCGACAACACACACACACACACACGACAACACACACACACACCGACAACACAAAACACACACACACACCGACACCGACAACACACACCGACAACACGACACACACACACCGACAACACACACACAACACACACACGACAACACACACACACACACACGACAACACACACACACCGACAACACACACACACCGACAACACACACACACACACACCGACCAACACACACACACACACACCGACAACAGCACACACACACACACGACAACACACGACACACACACCGACAACACACGCACACGACAACACACACACACACACCGACAACACACACACACACACACCACAGACAACACACACACACACACACCGACAACACACACACACGACACCGACAACACACACACACACACCGACAACACACACACACACACACGACAACGACACACACACACACACCGACAACACGACACACACACACACACCGACAACACGCACACACACACACACGACAACACACACACACGACACACACACGACAACACACACACACCGACAACACACACACACACGACAACACACACACCGACAACACACACACACACACGACAACACACACACGACACACACACGACAACACACACACACACACCGACAACACACACACACACACACACACCGACAACACACACACACACACACACACACGACAACACACACACACACACCGACAACACACACACACACACCGACAACACACACACACACACACCAGACAACACACACACACACACCGACAACACACACACACACACACCGACAACACACACACACACGACACACACGCACACACAACGACACACACACACCGACAACACACACACACACACACACCGACAACACACACACACACACCGACAACACACACACACACACACCGACAACACACACACACACACACCGACAACACACACACACACACACACGACAACACACACACACACGACAACACGACACCGACAACACACACACACACCGACAACACACACACACACACCGACAACACACGACACACACACACACCGACAACACACACACACACCGACAACACACACACACACACACACACACGACAACACACACACACACACACACCGACAACACACACACACACAACACCGACAACACACACACACACACCGACAACACACACACACACCGAACACACACACACACACACCGACAACACACACACACACACACGACACACACGACAACACACACACACACCGACAACACACACACACACACCGACAACACACACACACACACACCGACAACACACACACACACACACCGACAACACACACACACACACACCGACACACACACACACACACACCGACAACACACACACACACACACCGACAACACACACACACACACACGACACACACACACACACACCGACAACACACACACACACACACGACAACACACACACACACACACGACAACACACACACACACACACGACAACACACACACACACACACCGACAACACACACACACACACACCGACAACACACACACACACACACACGACACACACACACACACACACACCGACAACACACACACACACACGACAACACACACACACACACCGACAACACACACACACACACACCGACAACACACACACACACACACACACACACACACACACACGACAACACACACACACACACCGACAACACACACACACACACACCGACAACACACACACACACACACCGACACACACACACACACACACACACACACACACACACCGACAACACACACACACACACACGACAACACACACACACACACACCGACAACACACACACACACACCGACAACACACACACACACACACCGACAACACACACACACACACACCGACAACACACACACACACACACACACACACACACACACACACCGACAACACACACACACACACACACCGACAACACACACACACACACACCGACAACACACACACACACACACCGACAACACACACACACACACACACACACACACACACACACACACCGACAACACACACACACACACCGACAACACACACACACACACACCGACAACACACACACACACACACCGACAACACACACACACACACACCGACACACACACACACACACACACACACACACACACACACCGACACACACACACACACCGACAACACACACACACACACACACAACACACACACACACACCGACAACACACACACACACACACCGACAACACACACACCGACAACACACACACACACACACCGACACACACACACACACACACACCGACAACACACACACACACACCGACAACACACACACACACCGACAACACACACACACACACCGACAACACACACACACACACACCGACAACACACACACACACACCGACAACACACACACACACACACCGACAACACACACACACACACACGACACACACACACACACACACCGACAACACACACACACACGACAACACACACACACACACACACACACACACACACACACACACACCGACAACACACACACACACACACCGACAACACACACACACACACACGACAACACACACACACACACCGACAACACACACACACACACACCGACAACACACACACACACACACGACAACACACACACACACACACCGACAACACACACACACACACACCGACACACACACACACACACACCGACAACACACACACACACACCGACAACACACACACACACACACGACAACACACACACACACACCGACAACACACACACACACACCGACAACACACACACACACACCGACAACACACACACACACACACACACACACACACCGACAACACACACACACACACCGACAACACACACACACACACACCGACAACACACACACACACACCGACACACACACACACACACACACCGACAACACACACACACACACACACGCACGACACACACACACACACACACCGACAACACACACGCACACACACACACGACAACACACACACACACGCCGACAACACACACACACACCGCACAACACACACACACAACACCGACAACACACACAACACACACACACGACACACACACACACACAACACACCGACAACACACACACACACACACCGACAACACACACACACACACCGACAACACACACACACACACCGACAACACACACACACACACACACACACACCGACAACACACACACACACACCGACAACACACACACACACACACACCGACAACACACACACACAACACACACACACGACAACACACACACACACACACCGACAACACACACACACACACCGACAACACACACACACACACACCGACAACACACACACACACACACACGACAACACACACACACACACACGACAACACACACACACACACCGACAACACACACGACACACACACCGACAACACACACACACACCGACAACACACACACACACACCGACAACACACACACACACACACACCGACAACACACACACACACACACCGACAACACAGACACAACACACACACCGACAACACACACACACACACACACACACCGACAACACACACGACACACACGACAACACACACACACACACACCGACAACACACACACACACACACACCGACAACACACACACACACACACACGACAACACACACACACACACGACAACACACACACACACACACACACACACGACAACACACACACACACACACACCGACAACACACACACACACGACAACACACACACACACACGACCGACAACACACACACACACACCGACAACACACACACACACACACCGACAACACACACACACACACCGACAACACACACACACACACGCACACACACACACACACACCGACAACACACACACACACACCGACAACACACACACACACACGACACACACACACACACACACACACCGACAACACACACACACACACCGACAACACACACACACACACACACCGACATACAACACACACACACACACCGACAACACACACACACACACCGACAACACACACACAACGACAACGCACACACAGCACACACACACACACCGACAACACACACACACACACACGACAACGACACACACACACACACCGACAACACACACGCACACACACACCGACAACACACACACACACACACACAGACAACACACACACATACACACCGACAACACACACACGACACACACACACACACCGACAACACACACACACACACCGACAACACACACACACACACACTGACAACACACACACATACACACCGACAACACACACACACACACCGACAACACACACACACACACCGACAACACACACACACACACACCGACACACACACCGACAACACACACACACACCGACAACACACACACACACACACGCACCAACACACACACACACACCGACAACACACACACACACGACACACGACACGACACACACGACACACGCACACACACACGACAACACACACACACACACCGACAACACACACACACACACCGACAACACACACACACACACACCGACAACACACACACACACACACCGACAACACACACACACACACACACCGACAACACACACACACACACTGACAACACATACACACACACACACCGACAACACACACACACACGACACACACCGACAACACACACACACACACACACCGACAACACACACACACACGACCGACACACACAAACACACACACCGACACACACACGACACACACACCGACACACACCGACACACACACACACACGACACACCGACAACACACACACACAAACACCGACAACACACACACACACCGACAACACACACACACACACACCGACAACACACACACACACACACACGCACACCGACAACACACACACACACCGACAACACACACACACACACACCGACAACACACACACACACACACCGACAACACACACACACACACACACACGCACAACACACGACACACACACACACCGACAACACACACACACACACACCGACAACACACACACACACGACACCAGCACACACACACACACCGACAACACACACGACACACCGACAAACACACAACACACACCGACAACACACACACACACGACACACACCGACACACACACACACACACACCGACAACACACACACACACACACACTGACAAACACACACACACACACCGACAACACACACACACACACACACCGACAACACACACACACGACACCGACACACACACACACACCGACAACACACACACACACACCGACAACACACACACACACACGACAACACACACACACACACCGACACACACACACACACAACACACACACACACCGACAACACACACACACACCGACAACACACACACGCACACACACCGACAACACACACACACACACCGACAACACACACACACACACACCGACAACACACACACACACACACACCGACAACACACACACACACACCGACAACACACACACACACACCGACAACACACACACACCAACACACACACACACACACACCGACAACACACACACACAACACACACACACACACCGACAACACACACACACCACACACACACACACACACCGACAACACACACACACACACACCGACAACACACACACACACACACCGACACACACACACACCGACAACACACACACACACACACCGACAACACACACACACACACACCGACAACACACACACACACACACTGACAACACACACACACACACAACACACACACACCGACAACACACACACAACACACCGACAACACACACACACACACACACCGACAACACACACACACACACCGACAACACACACACACACACACACTGACAACACACACACATACACACCGACAACACACACACACACACCGACACACACACACACACACCGACAACACACACACACACACACACAGCACACACACACACACACACACGACACACACACACACACCGACAACACACACACACACACCGACAACACACACACGACAACACACACACACACACACCGACAACACACACACACCGACACACACACAACACACACACACACACCGACAACACACACACACACACCGACAACACACACACACACACCGACAACACACACACACACACACACACCGACAACACACACACACACACACACACACCGACAACACACACACACACACCGACAACACACACACACACACACGACAACACACACACACACACACACACGACAACACACACACACACACCGACAACACACAACACACACAACCGACAACACACACACACACA
Organism: Salmo salar; assembly: GCF_965601325.2. Taxonomy (NCBI): domain Eukaryota; kingdom Metazoa; phylum Chordata; class Actinopteri; order Salmoniformes; family Salmonidae; genus Salmo; species Salmo salar. The sequence goes on from NW_027675462.1 coordinate 90,670, forward strand.
CACTGACAACACACACACACACACACCGACAACACACACACACACACTGACAACACACACACACACACACCGACAACACACACACACACACCGACAACACACACACACACACACACACACCGACACACACACACACACACACCGACAACACACACACACACGCACACACACACACACACACACCGACAACACACACACACACACCGACAACACACACACACACACACACACACACACACACACACACACACACCGACAACACACACACACACACACACCACACACACACACACACACACCGACAACACACACACACACACCGACAACACACACACACACACCGACAACAACACACACACACACACACCGACAACACACACACACACACCGACAACACACACACACACACCGACAACACACACACACACCGACAACACACACACACACCGACAACACACACACACACACCGACAACACACACACACACACACACACACACACACACACACACCGACAACACACACACACACACACCGACAACACACACACACACACACCACAACACACACACACCGACAACACACACACACACACACCGACAACACACACACACACACACGACAACACATACAAACACACCGACAACACACACACACACAACACACACACACACACCGACAACACACACACACACACACCGACAACACACACACACCGACAACACACACACACCGACAACACACACACACACACACACACACACACACACACACACACACCGACAACACACACACACACACCGACAACACACACACACACAGACCGACAACACACACACACACAAACCGACAACACACACACACACACACACCGACAACACACACACACACCGACAACACACACACAAACACACACCGACAACACACACACAACACACCGACAACACACACACACACACCGACAACACACACACACACACACACTGACAACACACACACATACACACCGACAACACACACACACACACCGACAACACACACACACACACCGACAACACACACACACACACACCGACAACACACACACACACACACACACCGACAACACACACACACACACACCGACAACACACACACACACACCGACAACACACACACACCGACAACACACACACACACCGACAACACACACACACACACACACACACACACACACACACACACCGACAACACACACACACACACCGACAACACACACACACACACCGACAACACACACACACACACACTGACAACACACACACACACACACCGACAACACACACACACACACAACACACACACACACACACCGACACACACACACACACACACACACCGACAACACACAAACACACACCGACAACACACACACACACACCGACAACACACACACACACACACTGACAACACATAAACACACACACACCGACAACACACACACACACACACTGACAACACACACACATACACACCGACAACACACACACACACACCGCCAACACACACACACACACCGACAACACACACACACACACACACCGACAACACACACACACACACACACACACACACACACACACCGACAACACACACACACAAACACCGACAACACACACACACACACCAACAACACACACACACACACACCGACAACACACACACACACACCACACACACACACACCGACAACACACACACACACACACCGACAACACACACACACACACCGACAACACACACACACACACCGACAACACACACACACACACACACACCGACAACACACACACACACACCGACAACACACACGCACACACACCGACAACACACACACACTGGCAACACACACACACACCGACAACACACACACACACAGCGACAACACACACACACACACCGACAACACACACACACACACACTGACAACACACACACACACACACCGACAACACACACACACACACAACACACACACACACACACCGACAACACACACACACACACACACCGACAACACACAAACACACACCGACAACACACACACACACACCGACAACACACACACACACACACCGACAACACACACACACACCGACAACACACACACAGACACCGACAACACACACACACACACACACCGACAACACACACACACACCGACAACACACACACACACACACACACCGACAACACACACACACACACACCGACAACACACACACACACCGACAACACACACACACACACACCGACAACACACACACACACAACACACACACACACACACCAACAACACACACACACACACCGACAACACACACACACACATCGACAACACACACACACACACCGACAACACACACACACACAACACACACACACACCGACAACACACACACACACACACCGACAACACACACACACACACCGACAACACACACACACACACCGACAACACACACACACCGACAACACACACACACACACCGACAACACACACACACAACACACACACACACACCGACAACACACACACACACCGACAACACACACACACACACCGACAACACACACACACACACACAAACATACAACATACACACACACACCGAAAACACACACACACACACCGACAACACACACACACCGACAACACACACACACACACACCGACAACACACACACACCCCGACAACACATAAACACACACACTGACAACACACACACACACACACACACTGACAACACACACACATACACACCGACAACACACACACACACACACACCGACAACACACACACACACACCGACAACACACACACACACACACTGACAACACACACACATACACACCGACAACACACACACACCGACAACACACACACACACACCGACAACACACACTCACACACACCGACAACACACACACACACACACACACACACCGACAACACACACACACACACCGACAACACATACACACACACCGACAACACACACACACACACACCGACAACACACACACACCGACACACACACACAACACACACACACCGACAACACACACACACACACACCGACAACACACACACACACACACAGACAACACACACACACACACACACAAACCGACAACACACACACACACACACCGACAATACACACACACACACCGACAACACACACACACACCGACAACACACACACACACACACAACAACAACACACACACACACACTGACAACACATAAACACACACACACCGACAACACACACACACACACACTGACAACACACACACATACACACCGACAACACACACACACACACCGACAACACACACACACACCGACAACACACACACACACACCGACAACACACACACACACACACACACACACCGACAACACACACACACAAACACCGACAACACACACACACCGACAACACACACACACACACCGACAACACACACACACACACACACACACACACACACCGACTACACACACACACACCGACAACACACACACACACACACCGACAACACACACACACACACCGACAACACACACACACACACACACTGACAACACACACACACACACCGACAACACACACACACACACACCGACAACACACACACACACACACCAGCAACACACACACACACACACACCGACAACACACACACACACACACACACACCGACAACACACACACACACACACACACCGACAACACACACACACACACCGACAACACACACACACACACACTGACAACACACACACACACACACCGACAACACACACACACACACACAACACACACACACACACACCGACAACACACACACACACACACCGACAACACACAAACACACACCGACAACACACACACACACACACACCGACAACACACACACACACACCGACAACACACACACACCGACAACACACACACAGACACCGACAACACACACACACACACACCGACAACACACACACACACCGACAACACACACACTCACACACACCGACAACACACACACACCGACAACACACACACACACACACCGACAACACACACACACACACACCGACAACACACACACACACAACACACACACACACACACCAACAACACACACACACACACCGACAACACACACACACACAACACACACACACACACACCGACAACACACACACAAAAACAACGACAACACATACAAACACACCGACAACACATACACACCGACAACACACACACACACACCGACAACACACACACACACACACGACAACACACACACACACACACCGACAACACACACACACCGACAACACACACACACCGACAACACACACACACAACACACACACACACACCGACAACACACACACACACCGACAACACACACACACACACCGACAACACACACACACACAGACCGACAACACACACACACACACACCGACAACACACACACACACACACACCGACAACACACACACACACCGACAACACACACACACAAACACACACCGACAACACACACACACACACACCGAAAACACACACACACACACCGACAACACACACACACACACACACTGACAACACACACACATACACACCGACAACACACACACACACACCGACAACACACACACACACACCGACAACACACACACACACGCACACCGACAACACACACACACACACACCGACAACACACACACACACACCGACAACACACACCGACAACACACACACACACAACACACACACACACACACACAACACACACACACACACACCGACAACACACACACACACACACACTGACAACACACAAACACACACACCGACAACACACACACACACACACACTGACAACACAAACACACACACACACCGACAACACACACACACACACACCGACAACACACACACACACACACACACACCGACAACACACACACACCGACACACACACACAACACACACACACCGACAACACACACACACACACACCGACAACACACAGACACACACCGACAACACACACACACACACACACAAACCGACAACACACACACACACACACCGACAACACACACACACACACCGACAACACACACACACACACCGACAACACACACACACACACCGACAACACACACACACACACCGACAACACATAAACACACACACACCGACAACACACACACACACACTGACAACACACACACATACACACCGACAACACACACACACACACCGACATCACACACACACACACCGACAACACACACACACACACACCGACAACACACACACACACACACACACACACACCGACAACACACACACACACACACACCGACAACACACACACACACACACCGACAACACACACACACACACACACACCGACAACACACACACACACACACCGACAACACACACACACACACACACCGACAACACACACACACACACACACACACCGACAACACACACACACACACACACTGACAACACACACACACACACCGACAACACACACACACACCGACAACACACACACACACACACACACCGACAACACACACACACCGACACACACACACAACACACACACACACACCGACAACACACACACACACACCGACAACACACACACACACACACACACACACACACCGACAACACACACACACACACACACCGACAACACACACACACACACACACACACGACAACACACACACACCGACACACACACACAACACACACACACCGACAACACACACACACACACACCGACAACACACACACACACACCGACAACACACACACACACACAAACCGACAACACACACACACACACCGACAACACACACACACACACACCGACAACACACACACACACCAACAACACACACACACCGACAACACACACACACACACCGACAACACACACACACAACACACACACACACACCGACAACACACACACACACCGACAACACACACACACACACCGACAACACACACACACACCGACAACACACACACACACACACCGACAACACACACACACACACCGACAACACACACACACACACACACACACCGACAACACACACACACACACACCGACAACACACACACACACACCGACAGCACACACACACACCGACAAAACACACACACACACACACACACACACACACCGACAACACACACACACACACACACACCGACAACACACACACACACACACACACACCGACAACACACACACACCGACACACACACACAACACACACACACCGACAACACACACACACACACACCGACAACACACACACACACACCGACAACACACACACACACAAACCGACAACACACACACACACCGACAACACACACACACACACCGACAACACACACACAAACACCGACAACACACACACACCGACAACACACACACACAACACACACACACCGACAACACACACACACACACCGACAACACACACACACACACCGACAACACACACACACACACAAACCGACAACACACACACACACACACCGACAACACACACACACACACCGACAACACACACACACACAAACAACACACACACACACACACAACGACAACACACACACACACACACCGACAAAAAATAAACACACACACACTGACAACACACACACACACACACACTGACAACACACACACATACACACCGACAACACACACACACACACACACACACACACACCGACAACACACACACACAAACACCGACAACATACACACACACACCGACAACACACACACACACACCGACAACACACACACACACACACACACACACACACCGACAACACACACACACACACACCGACAACACACACACACACACACCGACAACACACACACTCACACACACCGACAACACACACACACCGACAACACACACACACACACACCGACAACACACACACACACACACACCGACAACACACACACACACAACACACACACACACACACCAACAACACACACACACACACCGACAACACACACACAACACACACACACACACACACCGACAACACACACACAAAAACAACGACAACACATACAAACACACCGACACCACACACACCGACAACACACACACACACACCGACAACACACACACACACACACCGACAACACACACACACACACACCGACAACACACACACACCGACAACACACACACACCGACAACACACACACACAACACACACACACACACCGACAACACACACACACACCGACAACACACACACACACACCGACAACACACACACACACAGACCGACAACACACACACACACACACCGACAACACACACACACACACACACCGACAACACACACACACACCGACAACACACACACAAACACACACCGACAACACACACACACACACACCGAAAACACACACACACACACCGACAACACACACACACACACACACTGACAACACACACACATACACACCGACAACACACACACACACACCGACAACACACACACACACACCGACAACACACACACACACACACACCGACAACACACACACACACACACCGACAACACACACACACACACCGACAACACACACCGACAACACACACACACACACACACACACACACACACACAACACACACACACACACACCGACAACACACACACACACACACACTGACAACACACAAACACACACACCGACAACACACACACACACACACACTGACAACACAAACACACACACACACCGACAACACACACACACACACACACCGACAACACACACACACACACACACACACCGACAACACACACACACCGACACACACACACAACACACACACACCGACAACACACACACACACACACCGACAACACACAGACACACACCGACAACACACAGACACACACACACAAACCGACAACACACACACACACACACCGACAACACACACACACACACCGACAACACACACACACACACACACACCGACAACACACACACACACACACCGACAACACATAAACACACACACACCGACAACACACACACACACACTGACAACACACACACATACACACCGACAACACACACACACACACCGACAACACACACACACACACCGACAACACACACACACACACACCGACAACACACACACACACACACACACACACACCGACAACACACACACACACACACCGACAACACACACACACACACACCGACAACACACACACACACCGACAACACACACACACACACACCGACAACACACACACACACACACCGACAACACACACACACACACACACCGACAACACACACACACACACACACACACCGACAACACACACACACACACACACTGACAACACACACACACACACCGACAACACACACACACACACACCGACAACACACACACACACACACACACCGACAACACACACACACCGACACACACACACAACACACACACACACACCGACAACACACACACACACACCGACAACACACACACACACACACACACCGACAACACACACACACACACACACCGACAACACACACACACACACACACACCGACAACACACACACACCGACACACACACACAACACACACACACCGACAACACACACACACACACACCGACAACACACACACACACACCGACAACACACACACACACACACACAAACCGACAACACACACACACACACCGACAACACACACACACACACCGACAACACACACACACACCGACAACACACACACACAACACACACACACACACCGACAACACACACACACACCGACAACACACACACACACACCGACAACACACACACACACCGACAACACACACACACACACACCGACAACACACACACACACACCGACAACACACACACACACACACACACACCGACAACACACACACACACACACCGACAACACACACACACACACCGACAGCACACACACACACCGACACACACACACACACACACACACACACACACACACACACACCGACAACACACACACACACACACACACCGACAACACACACACACACACACACCGACAACACACACACACCGACACACACACACAACACACACACACCGACAACACACACACACACACACCGACAACACACACACACACACCGACAACACACACACACACACACAAACCGACAACACACACACACACCGACAACACACACACACACCGACAACACACACACAAACACCGACAACACACACACACCGACAACACACACACACAACACACACACACACACCGACAACACACACACACACACCGACAACACACACACACACACCGACAACACACACACACACACAAACCGACAACACACACACACACACACCGACAACACACACACACACACCGACAACACACACACACACAAACAACACACACACACACACACAACGACAACACACACACACACACACCGACAAAAAATAAACACACACACACTGACAACACACACACACACACACACTGACAACACACACACATACACACCGACAACACACACACACACACACACACACACACACCGACAACACACACACACAAACACCGACAACACACACACACACACCGACAACACACACACACACACCGACAACACACACACACACACACACACACACACACACACACCGACAACACACACACACACACACCGACAACACACACACACACACACCGACAACACACACACACACACCGACAACACACACACACACACACACACCGACAACACACACACACACACCAACAACACACACACACACACAACGACAACACACACACACACACCGGCAACACACACACACACACCGACAACACACACACACACACACACCGACAACACACACACACACACCGACAACACACACACACACCGACAACACACACACACACACACTGACAACACACACACACCGACAACACACACACACACACAACACACACACACACACACCGACAACACACACACATACACACCGACAACACACACACACACACACACACCGACAACACACACACACACACACACTGACAACACACACACACACACCGACAACACACACACACACACACCGACAACACACACACACACACACCGACAACACACACACACCGACACACACACACAACACACACACACCGACAACACACACACACAGACACACCGACAACACACAGACACACACCGACAACACACACACACACACACACACAAACCGACAACACACACACACACACGGACAACACACACACACCGACCACACACACACACACCGACAACACACACACACACACCGACAACACACACACACCGACAACACACACAAACACACACACACACATACACACACCGACAACACACACACACACACACCGACAACACACACACACACACACCGACAACACACACACACACACCGACAACACACACACACACACACCGACAACACACACACAAACACCGACAACAAACACACACACAACGACAACACACACACATCGGCAACACACACACACACACCGACAACACACACACACACACACACCGACAACACACACACACACACACACCGACAACACACACACACACCGACAACACACACACACACACACTGACAACACACACACACACACCGACAACACACACACACACACACAACACACACACACACCGACAACACACACACACACACACACACCGACAACACACACACACCGACACACACACACAACACACACACACACACCGACAACACACACACACACACCGACAACACACACACACACACACACACACCGACAACACACACACACACCGACAACACACACACACACACACCGACAACACACACACACCGACACACACACACAACACACACACACCGACAACACACACACACACACACCGACAACACACACACACACACCGACAACACACACACACACACACCGACAACACACACACACACACCGACAACACACACACACACACACCGACAACACACACACACACACACCGACAACACACACACACACACACACCGACAACACACACACACACACACACACACCGACAACACACACACACACACACACTGACAACACACACACACACACCGACAACACACACACACACACACCGACAACACACACACACACACACACACCGACAACACACACACACCGACACACACACACAACACACACACACACACCGACAACACACACACACACACCGACAACACACACACACACACACACACACCGACAACACACACACACACACACACCGACAACACACACACACACACACACACCGACAACACACACACACCGACACACACACACAACACACACACACCGACAACACACACACACACACACCGACAACACACACACACACACCGACAACACACACACACACACAAACCGACAACACACACACACACCGACAACACACACACACACACACCGACAACACACACACACACCAACAACACACACACACCGACAACACACACACACACACCGACAACACACACACACAACACACACACACACACCGACAACACACACACACACCGACAACACACACACACACACACACCGACAACACACACACACACCGACAACACACACACACACACACAGACAACACACACACACACACCGACAACACACACACACACACACACACACACACCGACAACACACACACACACACACCGACAACACACACACACACCAACAACACACACACACCGACAACACACACACACACACACACCGACAACACACACACACACACACACACACACACACCGACAACACACACACACACCGACAACACACACACACACACCGACAACACACACACACACCGACAACACACACACACACACACCGACAACACACACACACACACCGACAACACACACACACACACACACACACCGACAACACACACACACACACCGACAACACACACACACACAAACAACACACACACACACAACGACAACACACACACACACACACCGACAAACACAAACACACACACACTGACAACACACACACACACACACACTGACAACACACACACATACACACCGACAACACACACACACACACACACACACACACACACCGACAACACACACACACACACACCGACAACACACACACACACACCGACAACACACACACACACACCGACAACACACACACACACACACACACACACACCGACAACACACACACACACACACCGACAACACACACACACACACACCGACAACACACACACACACACCGACAACACACACACACACACACACACCGACAACACACACACACACACCAACAACACACACACACACACAACGACAACACACACACACACACCGACAACACACACACACACACCGACAACACACACACACACACACACCGACAACACACACACACACACCGACAACACACACACACACCGACAACACACACACACACACACTGACAACACACACACACCGACAACACACACACACACACAACACACACACACACACACCGACAACACACACACAACACACCGACAACACACACACACACACACACACCGACAACACACACACACACACACACGACAACACACACACACACACCGACAACACACACACACACACACCGACAACACACACACACACACACCGACAACACACACACACCGACACACACACACAACACACACACACCGACAACACACACACACAGACACACCGACAACACACAGACACACACCGACAACACACACACACACACACACACAACCGACAACACACACACACACACGACAACACACACACACCGACACACACACACACACACCGACAACACACACACACACACCGACAACACACACACACCGACAACACACACACACACACACACACACACACACACACCGACAACACACACACACACCGACAACACACACACACACACACCGACAACACACACACACCGACAACACACACACACACACACCGACAACACACACACAAACACCGACAACAACACACACACACAACGACAACACACACACACCGACAACACACACACACACACCGACAACACACACACACACACACACCGACAACACACACACACACACACACCGACAACACACACACACACCGACAACACACACACACACACACGACAACACACACACACACACCGACAACACACACACACACACACAACACACACACACACCGACAACACACACACACACACACACACCGACAACACACACACACCGACACACACACACAACACACACACACACACCGACAACACACACACACCGACAACACACACACACACACACACACACCGACAACACACACACACACACACCGACAACACACACACACACACACACCGACAACACACACACACCGACACACACACACAACACACACACACCGACAACACACACACACACACACCGACAACACACACACACACACCGACAACACACACACACACACACAAACCGACAACACACACACACACACACCGACAACACACACACACACACACCGACAACACACACACACACCAACAACACACACACACCGACAACACACACACACACACCGACAACACACACACACAACACACACACACACACCGACAACACACACACACACCGACAACACACACACACACACACGACAACACACACACACACCGACAACACACACACACACACCGACAACACACACACACACACACCGACAACACACACACACACACACCACACACACCGACAACACACACACACACACACCGACCACACACACACACACACACACACCGACAACACACACACACACACACCGACAACACACACACACACACACCGACAACACACACACACACACACACCGACACACACACACACACACACACACACACCGACAACACACACACACACACACACTGACAACACACACACACACACCGACAACACACACACACACACCGACAACACACACACACACACACACACACACGACACACACACACACACACCGACAACACACACACACACACCGACACACACACACACACCGACAACACACACACACACACACACACACACACCGACAACACACACACACACACACACCGACAACACACACACACACACACACACACCGACAACACACACACACCGACACACACACACACACACACACACCGACAACACACACACACACACACCGACAACACACACACACACACACCGACAACACACACACACACACACACACACACACACACACACACCGACAACACACACACACACACCGACAACACACACACACACCGACAACACACACACACACACACACACACACACACACACACACACACCGACAACACACACACACACCGACAACACACACACACCGACAACACACACACACACACACACCGACACACACACACACACACACCGACAACACACACACACACCGACAACACACACACACACAACAACACACACACACACACACCGACAACACACACACACACCACACCGACAACACACACACACACCGACAACACACACACACACACACACGACAACACACACACACACACCGACAACACACACCACACACACACACACACACACACCGACAACACACACACACACACACCGACAACACACACACACACACCGACAACACACACACACACACCGACAACACACACACACACACACACACACACACACACACACACACACACACACACCGACAACACACACACACACACACACCGACAACACACACACACACACACACGACAACACACACACACACACCGACACACACACACACACACACACACCGACAACACACACACACACACACAACACACACACACACACACACACACCGACAACACACACACACACACACACACAACACACACACACACACACACCGACAACACACACACACACACACACCGACAACACACACACACACCGACAACACACACACACACACCGACAACACACACACACCGACAACACACACACACACACACACACACACATACACACACCGACCACACACACACACACACCGACAACACACACACACACACACCGACAACACACACACACACACCGACAACACACACACACACACACCGACAACACACACACAAACACCGACAACAACACACACACAACGACAACACACACACATCGGCAACACACACACACACACCGACAACACACACACACACACACACACCGACAACACACACACACACACACCGACAACACACACACACACCGACAACACACACACACACACACTGACAACACACACACACACACCGACAACACACACACACACACACAACACACACACACACCGACAACACACACACACACACACCGACAACACACACACACACACCGACAACACACACCGACAACACACACACACACACACACACACACACACACACACACCGACAACACACACACACACACACCGACAACACACACACACACACACACCGACAACACACACACACAAACACCGACAACACACACACACACACCGACAACACACACACACACACCGACAACACACACACACACACACACACACACCGACAACACACACACACACACACCGACAACACACACACACACACACCGACAACACACACACACACACCGACAACACACACACACACACACACACACACACACCGACAACACACACACACACACCAACAACACACACACACACACAACGACAACACACACACACACACCGGCAACACACACACACACACCGACAACACACACACACACACCGACAACACACACACACACACACCGACAACACACACACACACCGACAACACACACACACACACACACTGACAACACACACACACCGACAACACACACACACACACAACACACACACACACACCGACAACACACACACACACACACCGACAACACACACACACACACACACACCGACAACACACACACACACACACACTGACAACACACACACACACACACCGACAACACACACACACACACCGACAACACACACACACACCAACAACACACACACACCGACAACACACACACACACACACACCGACAACACACACACACAACACACACACACACACCGACAACACACACACACACCGACAACACACACACACCGACAACACACACACACACCGACAACACACACACACACACCGACAACACACACACACACACACCGACACACACACACACACACACACACACCGACAACACACACACACACACACCGACAACACACACACACACACCGACAACACACACACACACACACCGACAACACACACACACACACACCGACAACACACACACACACACACACCGACAACACACACACACACACACACACACACACCGACAACACACACACACACACACACTGACAACACACACACACACACCGACAACACACACACACACACACCGACAACACACACACACACACACACACCGACAACACACGCACACCGACACACACACACAACACACACACACACACCGACAACACACACACACACACCGACAACACACACACACACACACACACACCGACAACACACACACACACACACACCGACAACACACACACACACACACACACACCGACAACACACACACACCGACACACACACACAACACACACACACCGACAACACACACACACACACCGACAACACACACACACACACCGACAACACACACACACACACAAACCGACAACACACACACACACCGACAACACACACACACACACACCGACAACACACACACACACCAACAACACACACACACCGACAACACACACACACACACCGACAACACACACACACAACACACACACACACACCGACAACACACACACACACCGACAACACACACACACACACACACCGACAACACACACACACACCGACAACACACACACACACACACCGACAACACACACACACACACCGACAACACACACACACACACACACACACCGACAACACACACACACACACACCGACAACACACACACACACCAACAACACACACACACCGACAACACACACACACACACACACCGACAACACACACACACAACACACACACACACACCGACAACACACACACACACCGACAACACACACACACACACCGACAACACACACACACACCGACAACACACACACACACACACCGACAACACACACACACACACCAACAACACACACACACACACACACACACCGACAACACACACACACACACACCGACAACACACACACACACACCGACAGCACACACACACACCGACAACACACACACACACACACACACACACACACCGACAACACACACACACACACACACACCGACAACACACACACACACACACACACACCGACAACACACACACACCGACACACACACACAACACACACACCGACAACACACACACACACACACCGACAACACACACACACACCGACAACACACACACACACACACAAACCGACAACACACACACACACCGACAACACACACACACACACCGACAACACACACACACACACCGACAACACACACACACCGACAACACACACACACGACACACACACACACACCGACAACACACACACACACCGACAACACACACACACACACCGACAACACACACACACACACCGACAACACACACACACACACACACACACACCGACAACACACACACACACACACCGACAACACACACACACACACACCGACAACACACACACACACACCGACAACACACACACACACACACACACACACACACCGACAACACACACACACACACCAACAACACACACACACACACAACGACAACACACACACACACACCGGCAACACACACACACACACCGACAACACACACACACACACCGACAACACACACACACACACACCGACAACACACACACACACCGACAACACACACACACACACACACTGACAACACACACACACCGACAACACACACACACACACAACACACACACACACACCGACAACACACACACACACACACCGACAACACACACACACACACACACACCGACAACACACACACACACACACACTGACAACACACACACACACACACCGACAACACACACACACACACACCGACAACACACACACACACCAACAACACACACACACCGACAACACACACACACACACACACCGACAACACACACACACAACACACACACACACACCGACAACACACACACACACCGACAACACACACACACCGACAACACACACACACACCGACAACACACACACACACACCGACAACACACACACACACACACCGACAACACACACACACACACACACACCGACAACACACACACACACACACCGACAACACACACACACACACCGACAACACACACACACACACACCGACAACACACACACACACACACCGACAACACACACACACACACACACCGACAACACACACACACACACACACACACACACCGACAACACACACACACACACACACTGACAACACACACACACACACCGACAACACACACACACACACACCGACAACACACACACACACACACACACCGACAACACACGCACACCGACACACACACACAACACACACACACACACCGACAACACACACACACACACCGACAACACACACACACACACACACACACCGACAACACACACACACACACACACCGACAACACACACACACACACACACACACCGACAACACACACACACCGACACACACACACAACACACACACACCGACAACACACACACACACACCGACAACACACACACACACACCGACAACACACACACACACACAAACCGACAACACACACACACACCGACAACACACACACACACACACCGACAACACACACACACACCAACAACACACACACACCGACAACACACACACACACACCGACAACACACACACACAACACACACACACACACCGACAACACACACACACACCGACAACACACACACACACACACACACACCGACAACACACACACACACCGACAACACACACACACACACACCGACAACACACACACACACACCGACAACACACACACACACACACACCGACAACACACACACACACACACCGACAACACACACACACACCAACAACACACACACACCGACAACACACACACACACACACACCGACAACACACACACACAACACACACACACACACCGACAACACACACACACACCGACAACACACACACACACACCGACAACACACACACACACCGACAACACACACACACACACACCGACAACACACACACACACACCGACAACACACACACACACACACACACACCGACAACACACACACACACACACCGACAACACACACACACACACCGACAGCACACACACACACCGACAACACACACACACACACACACACACACACACCGACAACACACACACACACACACACACCGACAACACACACACACACACACACACACCGACAACACACACACACCGACACACACACACAACACACACACCGACAACACACACACACACACACCGACAACACACACACACACCGACAACACACACACACACACACAAACCGACAACACACACACACACCGACAACACACACACACACACCGACAACACACACACACACACCGACAACACACACACACCGACAACACACACACACAACACACACACACACACCGACAACACACACACACACCGACAACACACACACACCGACAACACACACACACACACACAAACCGACAACACACACACACACACACCGACAACACACACACACACACACCGACAACACACACACACACAAACAACACACACACACACACACAACGACAACACACACACACACCGACAAAAATAAACACACACTCACTGACAACACACACACACACACACACTGACAACACACACACATACACACCGACAACACACACACACACACACACACACACACACACACACACCGACAACACACACACACAAACACCGACAACACACACACACACACCGACAACACACACACACACACACTGACAACACACACACACCGACAACACACACACACACACACAACAAACACACACACACACACCGACAACACACACACACACACACCGACAACACACACACACACACACACCGACAACACACACACACACACACACTGACAACACACACACACACACCGACAACACACACACACACACACCGACAACACACACACACCGACAACACACACACACCGACACACACACACAACACACACACACCGACAACACACACACACAGACACACCAACAACACACAGACACACCAACAACACACACACACCGACAACACACACACACACACACACCGACAACACACACACACACCGACAACACACACACACACACCGACAACACACACACACCGACAACACACACACACACACACACACACATACACACACCGACCACACACACACACACACCGACAACACACACACACACACACCGACAACACACACACACACACCGACAACACACACACACACACACCGACAACACACACACAAACACCGACAACAAACACACACACAACGACAACACACACACATCGGCAACACACACACACACACCGACAACACACACACACACACACACACCGACAACACACACACACACACACCGACAACACACACACACACCGACAACACACACACACACACACTGACAACACACACACACACACCGACAACACACACACACACACACAACACACACACACACCGACAACACACACACACACACACCGACAACACACACACACACACCGACAACACACACCGACAACACACACACACACACACACACACACACACCGACAACACACACACACACACACCGACAACACACACACACACACACACCGACAACACACACACACAAACACCGACAACACACACACACACACCGACAACACACACACACACACCGACAACACACACACACACACACACACCGACAACACACACACACACACACCGACAACACACACACACACACACCGACAACACACACACACACACCGACAACACACACACACACACACACACACACACACCGACAACACACACACACACACCAACAACACACACACACACACAACGACAACACACACACACACACCGGCAACACACACACACACACCGACAACACACACACACACACCGACAACACACACACACACACACCGACAACACACACACACACCGACAACACACACACACACACACTGACAACACACACACACCGACAACACACACACACACACAACACACACACACACACCGACAACACACACACACACACACCGACAACACACACACACACACACACACCGACAACACACACACACACACACACTGACAACACACACACACACACACCGACAACACACACACACACACACCGACAACACACACACACACACACACCGACAACACACACACACCGACACACACACACAACACACACACACCGACAACACACACACACAGACACACAGACAACACACAGACACACACCGACAACACACACACACACACACACACAAATCGACAACACACACACACACACCGACAACACACACACACCTACAACACACACACACACCGACAACACACACACACACACCGACAACACACACACACCGACAACACACACACACACACACACACACATACACACACCGACAACACACACACACATACACCGACAACACACACACACACACACCGACAACACACACACACACACCGACAACACACACACACACCGACAACACACACACAAACACCGACAACAAACACACACACAACGACAACACACACACATCGGCAACACACACACACACACCGACAACACACACACACACACACACCGACAACACACACACACACACACCGACAACACACACACACACCGACAACACACACACACACACACTGACAACACACACACACACACCGACAACACACACACACACACACAACACACACACACACCGACAACACACACACACCGACACACACACACAACACACACACACACCGACAACACACACACACACACCGACAACACACACACACACACACACCGACAACACACACACACACACACCGACAACACACACACAAACACACACCGACAACACACACACACCGACACACACACACAACACACACACACCGACAACACACACACACACACCGACAACACACACACACACACCGACAACACACACACACACACACAAACCGACAACACACACACACACACACCGACAACACACACACACACACACCGACAACACACACACACACCAACAACACACACACACCGACAACACACACACACACACACACACCGACAACACACACACACAACACACACACACACACCGACAACACACACACACACCGACAACACACACACACACACCGACAACACACACACACACCGACAACACACACACACACACCGACAACACACACACACACAAACCGACAACACACACACAAACCGACAACACACACACACACACACAAACACACACCGACAACACACACACACAAACACCGACAACACACACACACACACCGACAACACACACACACACACCGACAACACACACACACACACACACACACACACACCGACAACACACACACACACACACCGACAACACACACACACACACACACCGACAACACACACACACACACACCGACAACACACACACACACACACCGACAACACACACACACACCGACAACACACACACACACACACACTGACAACACACACACACCGACAACACACACACACACCGACAACACACACACACACACCGACAACACACACACACACACACACCGACAACACACACACACACACCAACAACACACACACACACACAACGACAACACACACACACACCGGCAACACACACACACCGACAACACACACACACACACACACCGACAACACACACACACACACACCGACAACACACACACACACCGACAACACACACACACACACACTGACAACACACACACACCGACAACACACACACACACACACACACCGACAACACACACACACACCGACAACACACACACACACACACACTGACAACACACACACACACACACCGACAACACACACACACACACACCGACAACACACACACACACACACACACACCGACAACACACACACACCGACACACACACACAACACACACACACCGACAACACACACACACAGACACACCGACAACACACAGACACACACCGACAACACACACACACACACACACACACACAAACTGACAACACACACACACACACCGACAACACACACACACACACACCGACAACACACACACACACCGACAACACACACACACACACCGACAACACACACACACCGACAACACACACACACACACACACACACATACACACACCGACCACACACACACACACACCGACAACACACACACACACACACCGACAACACACACACACACACCGACAACACACACACACACACACCGACAACACACACACAAACACCGACAACAAACACACACACAACGACAACACACACACATCGGCAACACACACACACACACCGACAACACACACACACACACACACCGACAACACACACACACACACACCGACAACACACACACACACCGACAACACACACACACACACACTGACAACACACACACACACACCGACAACACACACACACACACACAACACACACACACACCGACAACACACACACACACACACCGACAACACACACACACACACCGACAACACACACCGACAACACACACACACACACACACACACACACACACCGACAACACACACACACACACACCGACAACACACACACACACACACACTGACAACACACACACACACACCGACAACACACACACACACACACACTGACAACACAAACACACACACACACCGACAACACACACACACACACACCGACAACACACACACACACACACACACACCGACAACACACACACACCGACACACACACACAACACACACACACCGACAACACACACACACACACACCGACAACACACAGACACACACCGACAACACACACACACACACACACAAACCGACAACACACACACACACACACCGACAACACACACACACACACCGACAACACACACACACACACACACCGACAACACACACACACACACACCGACAACACATAAACACACAAACACCGACAACACACACACACACACACTGACAACACACACACATACACACCGACAACACACACACACACACCGACAACACACACACACACACCGACAACACACACACACACACACCGACAACACACACACACACACACACACACACACACACACCGACAACACACACACACACACACCGACAACACACACACACACACCGACAACACACACACACACCGACAACACACACACACACACACACACCGACAACACACACACACACACACACCGACAACACACACACACACACCGACAACACACACACACACACACACACACCGACAACACACACACACACACACACTGACAACACACACACACACACCGACAACACACACACACACACCGACAACACACACACACACACACCGACAACACACACAAACCGACAACACACACACACACACACCGACAACACACACACACACCGACAACACACACACACACAAACAACACACACACACACACACAACGACAACACACACACACACACACCGACAAAAAATAAACACACACACACTGACAACACACACACACACACACTGACAACACACACACATACACACCGACAACACACACACACACACACACACACACACCGACAACACACACACACAAACACCGACAACACACACACACACACCGACAACACACACACACACACCGACAACACACACACACACACACACACACACACACCGACAACACACACACACACACACCGACAACACACACACACACACACCGACAACACACACACACACCGACAACACACACACACACACACACACACACACCGACAACACACACACACACACCAACAACACACACACACACACAACGACAACACACACACACACACCGGCAACACACACACACACACCGACAACACACACACACACACACACCGACAACACACACACACACACACCGACAACACACACACACACCGACAACACACACACACACACACTGACAACACACACACACCGACAACACACACACACACACAACACACACACACACACACCGACAACACACACACACACACACCGACAACACACACACACACACACACACCGACAACACACACACACACACACACTGACAACACACACACACACACACACCGACAACACACACACACACACACCGACAACACACACACACACACCGACAACACACACACACCGACACACACACACAACACACACACACCGACAACACACACACACAGACACACCGACAACACACAGACACACACCGACAACACACACACACACACACACACAAACCGACAACACACACACACACACCGACAACACACACACACCGACAACACACACACACACCGACAACACACACACACACACCGACAACACACACACACTGACAACACACACACACACACACACACACATACACACACCGACAACACACACACACACACACCGACAACACACACACACACACACCGACAACACACACACACACACCGACAACACACACACACACACACCGACAACACACACACAAACACCGACAACAAACACACACACAACGACAACACACACACATCGGCAACACACACACACACACCGACAACACACACACACACACCGACAACACACACACACACACACCGACAACACACACACACACCGACAACACACACACACACACACTGACAACACACACACACCGACAACACACATACACACACACAACACACACACACACCGACAACACACACACACACACACACCGACAACACACACACACCGACACACACACACAACACACACACACACACCGACAACACACACACACACACCGACAACACACACACACACACCGACAACACACACACACACACACCGACAACACACACACAAACACCGACAACAAACACACACACAACGACAACACACACACATCGGCAACACACAC
>NW_027675462.1:127500-130000 GCF_965601325.2 Salmo salar
CGGACAACACACACACACACACCGACAACACACACACACACAACACACACACACACACCGACAACACACACACACACACACCGACAACACACACACACAAACACTGACAACACACACACACACCGACAACACACACACACACACACACACACACCGACAACACACACACACACACACCGGCAACACACACACACACCGACAACACACACACACACACACCGACAACACACACACACACACACCGACAACACATAAACACACACACACCGACAACACACACACACACACACCGACAACACACACACACACACCGACAACACACACACACACACACCGACAACACATAAACACACACACACCGACAACACACACACACACACACCGACAACACACACACACACACCGACAATACACACACACACACACACACACACCGACCACACACACACACACCGACAACACACACACACACACACCGACAACACACACACACACACCGACAACACACACACACACACACACACACCGACAACACACACACACACACACACCGACAACACACACACACACACACCGACAACACACACACACCGGCAACACACACACACACCGATAACACACACACACACACACACACCGACAACACACACACACACACTGACAACACACACACACACACACCGACAACACACACACACACACACCGACAACACACACACACACACACACCGACAACACACACACACACACACCGACAACACACACACACACACCGACAACACACACACACACCGACAACACACACACACCGACAACACACACACACCGACAACACACACACACACACACACACACCGACAACACACACACACACACACACACTGACAACACACACACACACACCGACAACACACACACACACACCGACAACACACCGACAACACACACACACACACACACCGACAACGCACACACACACACACACTGACAACACACACACACACACACACACACACCGACAACACACACACACACACACACACAATACACACACACCCACACACACACACACACACACCGACAACACACACACACACACACACACACCGACAACACACACACCGACAACACACACACACACACACACACTCGGACAACACACACACACACACCGACAACACACACACACACAACACACACACACACACCGACAACACACACACACACACACCGACAACACACACACACAAACACTGACAACACACACACACACACCCACAACACACACACACACACACCGACAACACACACACACACACCGACAACACACACACACACCGACAACACACACACACACACACACACCGACAACACACACACCGGCAACACACACACACACCGACAACACACACACACACACACCGACAACACACACACACACACACCGACAACACATAAACACACACACACCGACAACACACACACACACACACCGACAACACACACACACACACCGACAACACACACACACACACACCGACAACACATAAACACACACACACCGACAACACACACACACACACACCGACAACACACACACACACACCGACAATACACACACACACATACACACACACCGACCACACACACACACACCGACAACACACACACACACACACCGACAACACACACACACACACCGACAACACACACACACACACTGACAACACACACACACACACACACCGACAACACACACACACACACACCGACAACACACACACACACACACACCGACAACACACACACACACACACCGACAACACACACACACACACCGACAACACACACACACACCGACAACACACACACACCGACAACACACACACACCGACAACACACACACACACACACACACCGACAACACACACACACACACACACCGACAACACACACACACACACACACCGACAACACACACACACACACCGACAACACACACACACACACACACACACACACCGATAACACACACACACCGACAACACACACACACACACACACACACACACACCGACAACACACACACCGACAACACACACACACACACACCGACAACACACACATACACAACACATACACACACCGACAACACACACACACACACACACCGACAACACACACACACCAACAACACACACACACACACCGACAACACACACACACACACACCGACAACACACACACACACACACACCGACAACACACACACACACACCGACAACACACACACATACACCGACAACACATACACACACACACACACACACCGACAACACACACACACACACCGACAACACACACACACACACCGACAACACACACACCGACAACACACACACACACTGACAACACACACGCACACACCGACAACACACACACACACACACCGACAAACAATAAACACACACACACCGACAACACACACACACACACTGAC
>NW_027675462.1:135000-140000 GCF_965601325.2 Salmo salar
ACACACACAGACAACACACACACACACACCGACAATACACACACACACACACACACACATCGACAACACACACACACACCGACAACACACACACACACACACATCGACAACACACACACACCGACAACACACACACACACACACACACCGACAACACATACACACACACACCGGCAACACACACACACACACCGACAACACACACACACACACACACACCGACAACACACACACACACACACACACTGACAACACACACACACACACACACACACCGACAACACACACACACACAAACACCAGCAACACACACACACACACCGACAACACACACACACACACACCGACAACACACACACACACACCGACAACACACACACACACACACCCACAACACACACACACACACACCGACAACACACACACACACACCGACAACACACACACACACACACCGACAACACACACACACACACACCGACAACACACACACACACACACCGACAACACACACACACACACCGACAACATACACACACACATACCGACAACACACACACACACACACCGACAACACACACACACACACACCGACAACACACACACACACACCGACAACACACACACACACACCGACAACACACACACACACACCGACAACACACACACACACAACACACACACACACACACTGACAACACACACACACCGACAACACACACACACACCGACAACACACACACACACACACAACACACACACACACCGACAACACACACACACAAACATACCGACAACACACACACACACACACCGACAACACACACACACACACACCGACAACACACACACACACACCGACAACACACACACACACACCGACAACACACACACACACACACCGACAACACACACACACACACACAACACACACACACACACACACACACCGACAACACACACACACACCGACAACACACACACACACACCTACAACACACACACACACACACCGACAACACACACACACACACACACACACCGACAACACACACACACACTGACAACACACACACACACAACACACACACACACACCGACAACACACACACACACCGACAACACACACACACACACACTGACAACACACACACACACACACACCGACAACACACACACACACACACCGACAACACACACACACACACACCGACAACACACACACACACACACACCGACAACACACAAACACACACCGGCAACACACACACACACACCGATAACACACACACACACACACCGACAACACACACACACACACATTGACAACACACACACACACACACACCGACAACACACACACACACACACACCGACAACACACACACACACACACCGACAACACACACACACACACCGACAACACACACACACACACACACCGACAACACACACACACCGACAACACACACACACACAAACACACCGACAACACACACACACACACCGACAACACATACACACACACACACACACCGACAACACACACACACACACCGAGAACACACACACACACCGACAACACACACACACACACACACACCGATAACACACACACACCGACAACACACACACACACACCGACAACACACACACCGACAACACACACACACACACCGACAACACACACACACACACCGACAACACACACACACACACACACCGACAACACACACACACACACACCGACAACACACACACACACACCGACAACACACACACACACACACCGACAACACACACACACACACACCGACAACACACACACAAACAAACAGACAAAACACACACACACCGACAACACACACACACACACTTCCCGACAACACACACACACACACACCGACAACACACACACACACACACCGACAACACACACACACACACCGACAACACACACACACACACACCGACAACACACACACACACACCGACAACACTCACACACACAACACACACACACTGACAACACACACACACCGACAACACACACACACACACACCGACAACACACACACACACACAACACACACACACACCGACAACACACACACACACAAACACACCGACAACACACACACACACACACACCGACAACACACACACACCGACAACACGCACACACACACCAACAACACACACACACACACCGACAACACACACACACACACCGACAACACACCGACAACACACACACACACACACACCGACAACGCACACACACACACACACTGACAACACACACACACACACACACACACACCGACAACACACACACACACACACCGACAATACACACACACACACACACACACACACACACACACACCGACAACACACACACACACACACACCGACAACACACACACCGACAACACACACACACACACACACACTCGGACAACACACACACACACACCGACAACACACACACACACAACACACACACACACACCGACAACACACACACACACACACCGACAACACACACACACAAACACTGACAACACACACACACACCGACAACACACACACACACACACACACACACCGACAACACACACACACACACACCGGCAACACACACACACACCGACAACACACACACACACACACCGACAACACACACACACACACACCGACAACACATAAACACACACACACCGACAACACACACACACACACACCGACAACACACACACACACACCGACAACACACACACACACACACCGACAACACATAAACACACACACACCGACAACACACACACACACACACCGACAACACACACACACACACCGACAATACACACACACACACACACACACACCGACCACACACACACACACCGACAACACACACACACACACACCGACAACACACACACACACACCGACAACACACACACACACACACACACCGACAACACACACACACACACACCGACAACACACACACACACACACCGACAACACACACACACCGGCAACACACACACACACCGATAACACACACACACACACACCGACAACACACACACACACACTGACAACACACACACACACACACACCGACAACACACAAACACACACCGACAACACACACACACACACACACCGACAACACACACACACACACACCGACAACACACACACACACACCGACAACACACACACACACCGACAACACACACACACCGACAACACACACACACCGACAACACACACACACACACACACACCGACAACACACACACACACACACACACTGACAACACACACACACACACCGACAACACACACACACACACCGACAACACACCGACAACACACACACACACACACACCGACAACGCACACACACACACACACTGACAACACACACACACACACACACACACACCGACAACACACACACACACACACACACAATACACACACACCCACACACACACACACACACCGACAACACACACACACACACACACACACCGACAACACACACACCGACAACACACACACACACACACACACTCGGACAACACACACACACACACCGACAACACACACACACACAACACACACACACACACCGACAACACACACACACACACACCGACAACACACACACACAAACACTGACAACACACACGCACACACCCACAACACACACACACACACACCGGCAACACACACACACACACCGACAACACACACACACACCGACAACACACACACACACACACACACACACACCGACAACACACACACACACACCGGCAACACACACACACACCGACAACACACACACACACACACCGACAACACACACACACACACACCGACAACACATAAACACACACACACCGACAACACACACACACACACACCGACAACACACACACACACACCGACAACACACACACACACACACCGACAACACATAAACACACACACACCGACAACACACACACACACACACCGACAACACACACACACACACCGACAATACACACACACACATACACACACACCGACCACACACACACACACCGACAACACACACACACACACACCGACAACACACACACACACACCGACAACACACACACACACACTGACAACACACACACACACACACACCGACAACACACACACACACACACCGACAACACACACACACACACACACCGACAACACACACACACACACACCGACAACACACACACACACACCGACAACACACACACACACCGACAACACACACACACCGACAACACACACACACCGACAACACACACACACACACACACACCGACAACACACACACACACACACACCGACAACACACACACACACACACACCGACAACACACACACACACACCGACAACACACACACACACACACACACACACACACCGACAACACACACACACACACACACACACACACACCGACAACACACACACCGACAACACACACACACACACACCGACAACACACACATACACAACACATACACACACCGACAACACACACACACACACACACCGACAACACACACACACCAACAACACACACACACACACCGACAACACACACACACACACACCGACAACACACACACACACACACACCGACAACACACACACACACACCGACAACACACACACACACACCGACAACACATACACACACACACACACACACCGACAACACACACACACACACCGACAACACACACACACACACACCGACAACACACACACCGACAACACACACACACACTGACAACACACACGCACACACCGACAACACACACACACACACACACCGACAACACATAAACACACACACACCGACAACACACACACACACACTGACAACACACACACACACACACCGACAACACACACACACACACCGACAACACACAGA
>NW_027675462.1:145000-167500 GCF_965601325.2 Salmo salar
CACACACACCGACAACACACACACACACACACTGACAACACACACACACACACACACCGACAACACACACACACACACACCGACAACACACACACACACACACCGACAACACACACACACACACCGACAACACACACACACACACACACACCGACAACACACACACACCGACAACACACACACACACACAAACACACCGACAACACATACACACACACACACACACCGACAACACACACACACACACACACACCGATAACACACACACACCGACAACACACACACACACACCGACAACACACACACACACACACCGACAACACACACACACACACCGACAACACACACACACACACCGACAACACACACACACACACACACCGACAACACACACACACACACACCGACAACACACACACACACACCGACAACACACACACACACACCGACAACACACACACACACACACACACCGACAACACACACACACACACACACACCGACAACACACACACACACACCGACAACACACACACACACACACACACACCGACAACACACACACACACACCGACAACACACACACACACACACACACACCGACAACACACACACACACACCGACAACACACACACACACAACACACACACACACACTGACAACACACACACACCGACAACACACACACACACCGACAACACACACACACACACACACCGACAACACACACACACACACCGACAACACACACACACACACACACACACCGACAACACACACACACACACCGACAACACACACACACACAACACACACACACACACACTGACAACACACACACACCGACAACACACACACACACCGACAACACACACACACACACACAACACACACACACACCGACAACACACACACACAAACATACCGACAACACACACACACACACATCGACAACACACACACACACACACCGACAACACACACACACACCGACAACACACACACACACACCGACAACACACACACACACACACCGACAACACACACACACAACACACACACACACACACACACACACCGACAACACACACACACACCGACAACACACACACACACACCTACAACACACACACACACACACCGACAACACACACACACACACACACACACCGACAACACACACACACACTGACAACACACACACACAACACACACACACACACCGACAACACACACACACACCGACAACACACACACACACACACTGACAACACACACACACACACACACCGACAACACACACACACACACACACACCGACAACACACACACACACACACCGACAACACACACACACACACACACCGACAACACACACACACACACCGGCAACACACACACACACACCGATAACACACACACACACACACCGACAACACACACACACACACACACTGACAACACACACACACACACACCGACAACACACACACACACACCGACAACACACACACACACACACCGACAACACACACACACACACCGACAACACACACACACACACACACACCGACAACACACACACACCGACAACACACACACACACAAACACACCGACAACACATACACACACACACACACACCGACAACACACACACACACACACCGATAACACACACACACCGACAACACACACACACACACCGACAACACACACACACACACACCGACAACACACACACACACACCGACAACACACACACACACACCGACAACACACACACACACACACACCGACAACACACACACACACACACCGACAACACACACACACACACCGACAACACACACACACACACACCGACAACACACACACACACACCGACAACACACACACACACACCGACAACACACACACACACACACACACCGACAACACACACACACACACACACACCGACAACACACACACACACACCGACAACACACACACACACACTTCCCGACAACACACACACACACACACACCGACAACACACACACACACACACCGACAACACACACACACTTCCCGACAACACACACACACACACACCGACAACACACACACACACACACCGACAACACACACACACACACCGACAACACACACACACACACACACCGACAACACACACACACACACTGACAACACTCACACACACACCGACAACACACACACACACACACACCGACAACACACACACACACACACACACACACACACCGACAACACACACACACACACCGACAACACACACACACACAACACACACACACACACACTGACAACACACACACACCGACAACACACACACACACACCGACAACACACACACACACACACACCGACAACACACACACACACACCGACAACACTCACACACACACCGACAACACACACACACACACACACCGACAACACACACACACACACACACACACACACACCGACAACACACACACACACACCGACAACACACACACACACAACACACACACACACACACACTGACAACACACACACACCGACAACACACACACACACCGACAACACACACACACACACACCGACAACACACACACACACACACCGACAACACACACACACCGACAACACACACACACACACACACACCGACAACACACACACACCGACAACACTCACACACACACCGACAACACACACACACACACACACCGACAACACACACACACACACACACACACACACACACCGACAACACACACACACACACCGACAACACACACACACACAACACACACACAAACACACTGACAACACACACACACCGACAACACACACACACACCGACAACACACACACACACACACCGACAACACACACACACACACACCGACAACACACACACACCGACAACACACACACACACTTCCCGACAACACACACACACACACACCGACAACACACACACACACACCGACAACACACACACACACACACCGACAACACACACACACACACACCGACAACACACACACACACACCGACAACACACACACACACACACCGACAACACACACACACACACACCGACAACACACACACACACACACCGACAACACACACACACACACCGACAACACACACACACACACACCGACAACACACACACACACACACCGACAACACACACACACACACACCGACAACACACACACACACACACCGACAACACACACACACACACACCGACAACACACACACACACACACCGACAACACACACACACACACACACCGACAACACACACACACACACACCGACAACACACACACACACACACACACACCGACAACACACACACACACACCGACAACACACACACACACAACACACACACACACACACTGACAACACACACACACCGACAACACACACACACACCGACAACACACACACACACACACAACACACACACACACCGACAACACACACACACAAACATACCGACAACACACACACACACACATCGACAACACACACACACACACACCGACAACACACACACACACACCGACAACACACACACACACACCGACAACACACACACACACACACCGACAACACACACACACACACAACACACACACACACACACACACACCGACAACACACACACACACCGACAACACACACACACACACCTACAACACACACACACACACACCGACAACACACACACACACACACACACACCGACAACACACACACACACTGACAACACACACACACAACACACACACACACACCGACAACACACACACACACCGACAACACACACACACACACACTGACAACACACACACACACACACACCGACAACACACACACACACACACACACCGACAACACACACACACACACACCGACAACACACACACACACACACACCGACAACACACACACACACACCGGCAACACACACACACACACCGATAACACACACACACACACACCGACAACACACACACACACACACTGACAACACACACACACACACACACCGACAACACACACACACACACACCGACAACACACACACACACACACCGACAACACACACACACACACCGACAACACACACACACACACACACACCGACAACACACACACACCGACAACACACACACACACAAACACACCGACAACACATACACACACACACACACACCGACAACACACACACACACACACACACCGATAACACACACACACCGACAACACACACACACACACCGACAACACACACACACACACACCGACAACACACACACACACACCGACAACACACACACACACACCGACAACACACACACACACACACACCGACAACACACACACACACACACCGACAACACACACACACACACCGACAACACACACACACACACCGACAACACACACACACACACACACACCGACAACACACACACACACACACACACCGACAACACACACACACACACCGACAACACACACACACACACACACACACCGACAACACACACACACACACCGACAACACACACACACACAACACACACACACACACACTGACAACACACACACACCGACAACACACACACACACCGACAACACACACACACACACACACCGACAACACACACACACACACCGACAACACACACACACACACACACACACCGACAACACACACACACACACCGACAACACACACACACACAACACACACACACACACACTGACAACACACACACACCGACAACACACACACACACCGACAACACACACACACACACACAACACACACACACACCGACAACACACACACACAAACATACCGACAACACACACACACACACATCGACAACACACACACACACACACCGACAACACACACACACACACCGACAACACACACACACACACCGACAACACACACACACACACACCGACAACACACACACACACACACAACACACACACACACACACACACCGACAACACACACACACACCGACAACACACACACACACACCTACAACACACACACACACACACACACACCGACAACACACACACACACTGACAACACACACACACAACACACACACACACACTGACAACACACACACACACCGACAACACACACACACACACACTGACAACACACACACACACACACACCGACAACACACACACACACACACACACCGACAACACACACACACACACACCGACAACACACACACACACACACACCGACAACACACACACACACACCGGCAACACACACACACACACCGATAACACACACACACACACACCGACAACACACACACACACACACCGACACACACACACACACACACACACACACACACACCGACAACACACACACAAACACCGACAACACACACACACACAACACACACACACACACACTGACAACACACACACACCGACAACACACACACACACAGACAACACACACACACACACACCGACAACACACACACACACACACCGACAACACACACACACCGACAACACACACACACACACACACCGACAACACACACACACACACCGACAACACTCACACACACACCGACAACACACACACACACACACACCGACAACACACACACACACACACACACACACACACCGACAACACACACACACACACCGACAACACACACACACACAACACACACACACACACACTGACAACACACACACACCGACAACACACACACACACCGACAACACACACACACACACACCGACAACACACACACACACACACCGACAACACACACACACCGACAACACACACACACACACTTCCCGACAACACACACACACACACACCGACAACACACACACACACACCGACAACACACACACACACACACCGACAACACACACACACACACACCGACAACACACACACACACACCGACAACACACACACACACACACCGACAACACACACACACACACACCGACAACACACACACACACACACCGACAACACACACACACACACACCGACAACACACACACACACACACCGACAACACACACACACACACACCGACAACACACACACACACACACACCGACAACACACACACACACACCGACAACACACACACACACACACACACACACCGACAACACACACACACACACCGACAACACACACACACACAACACACACACACACACACTGACAACACACACACACCGACAACACACACACACACCGACAACACACACACACACACACAACACACACACACACCGACAACACACACACACAAACATACCGACAACACACACACACACACATCGACAACACACACACACACACACCGACAACACACACACACACACACCGACAACACACACACACCGACAACACACACACACACACACACCGACAACACACACACACACACCGACAACACTCACACACACACCGACAACACACACACACACACACACCGACAACACACACACACACACACACACACACACACCGACAACACACACACACACACCGACAACACACACACACACAACACACACACACACACACTGACAACACACACACACCGACAACACACACACACACCGACAACACACACACACACACACCGACAACACACACACACACACACCGACAACACACACACACCGACAACACACACACACACACTTCCCGACAACACACACACACACACACCGACAACACACACACACACACCGACAACACACACACACACACACCGACAACACACACACACACACACCGACAACACACACACACACACCGACAACACACACACACACACACCGACAACACACACACACACACACACCGACAACACACACACACACACACCGACAACACACTCACACACACACCGACAACACACACACACACACACACCGACAACACACACACACACACACACACACACACACCGACAACACACACACACACACCGACAACACACACACACACAACACACACACACACACACTGACAACACACACACACCGACAACACACACACACACCGACAACACACACACACACACACCGACAACACACACACACACACACCGACAACACACACACACCGACAACACACACACACACACTTCCCGACAACACACACACACACACACCGACAACACACACACACACACCGACAACACACACACACACACACCGACAACACACACACACACACACCGACAACACACACACACACACCGACAACACACACACACACACACCGACAACACACACACACACACACCGACAACACACACACACACACACCGACAACACACACACACACACACCGACAACACACACACACACACACCGACAACACACACACACACACACCGACAACACACACACACACACACACCGACAACACACACACACACACCGACAACACACACACACACACACACACACACCGACAACACACACACACACACCGACAACACACACACACACAACACACACACACACACACTGACAACACACACACACCGACAACACACACACACACCGACAACACACACACACACACACAACACACACACACACCGACAACACACACACACAAACATACCGACAACACACACACACACACATCGACAACACACACACACACACCGACAACACACACACACACACACCGACAACACACACACACCGACAACACACACACACACACACACCGACAACACACACACACACACCGACAACACTCACACACACACCGACAACACACACACACACACACACCGACAACACACACACACACACACACACACACACACCGACAACACACACACACACACCGACAACACACACACACACAACACACACACACACACACTGACAACACACACACACCGACAACACACACACACACCGACAACACACACACACACACACCGACAACACACACACACACACACCGACAACACACACACACCGACAACACACACACACACACTTCCCGACAACACACACACACACACACCGACAACACACACACACACACCGACAACACACACACACACACACCGACAACACACACACACACACACCGACAACACACACACACACACACCGACAACACACACACACACACACCGACAACACACACACACACACACCGACAACACACACACACACACACCGACAACACACACACACACACAACGACAACACACACACACACACACCGACAACACACACCCACACACACCGACAACACACACACACACACACACCGACAACACACACACACACACCGACAACACACACACACACACACACACACCGACAACACACACACACACAC
This sequence comes from Salmo salar, assembly GCF_965601325.2. Classification (NCBI taxonomy): domain Eukaryota; kingdom Metazoa; phylum Chordata; class Actinopteri; order Salmoniformes; family Salmonidae; genus Salmo; species Salmo salar. Next base: position 153,476 of record NW_027675462.1, read on the forward strand.
CGACAACACACACACACACAACACACACACACACACTGACAACACACACACACCGACAACACACACACACACCGACAACACACACACACACACACAACACACACACACACCGACAACACACACACACAAACATACCGACAACACACACACACACACACATCGACAACACACACACACACACACCGACAACACACACACACACACCGACAACACACACACACACACCGACAACACACACACACACACACCGACAACACACACACACACACAACACACACACACACACACACACACCGACAACACACACACACACCGACAACACACACACACACACCTACAACACACACACACACACACCGACAACACACACACACACACACACCGACAACACACACACACACTGACAACACACACACACACAACACACACACACACACCGACAACACACACACACACCGACAACACACACACACACACACTGACAACACACACACACACACACACCGACAACACACACACACACACACACACCGACAACACACACACACACACACCGACAACACACACACACACACACACCGACAACACACACACACACACCGGCAACACACACACACACACCGATAACACACACACACACACACCGACAACACACACACACACACACTGACAACACACACACACACACACACCGACAACACACACACACACACACCGACAACACACACACACACCGACAACACACACACACACACCGACAACACACACACACACACCGACAACACACACACACACACACACCGACAACACACACACACACACACCGACAACACACACACACACACACACCGACAACACACACACACACACACCGACAACACACACACACACACCGACAACACACACACACACACCGACAACACACACACACACACACACACCGACAACACACACACACACACACACACCGACAACACACACACACACACCGACAACACACACACACACACTTCCCGACAACACACACACACACACACACCGACAACACACACACACACACACCGACAACACACACACACCGACAACACACACACACACACTTCCCGACAACACACACACACACACACCGACAACACACACACACACACACCGACAACACACACACACACACCGACAACACACACACACACACACACCGACAACACACACACACACACCGACAACACTCACACACACACCGACAACACACACACACACACCGACAACACACACACACACACACACACACACACACCGACAACACACACACACACACCGACAACACACACACACACAACACACACACACACACACTGACAACACACACACACCGACAACACACACACACACCGACAACACACACACACACACACCGACAACACACACACACACACACCGACAACACACACACACCGACAACACACACACACACACACACCGACAACACACACACACACACCGACAACACTCACACACACACCGACAACACACACACACACACACACCGACAACACACACACACACACACACACACACACACCGACAACACACACACACACACACTGACAACACACACACACACAACACACACACACACACACTGACAACACACACACACCGACAACACACACACACACCGACAACACACACACACACACACCGACAACACACACACACACACACCGACAACACACACACACCGACAACACACACACACACACTTCCCGACAACACACACACACACACACCGACAACACACACACACCGACAACACACACACACACACACCGACAACACACACACACCGACAACACACACACACACACTTCCCGACAACACACACACACACACACCGACAACACACACACACACACCGACAACACACACACACACACACCGACAACACACACACACACACACCGACAACACACACACACACACCGACAACACACACACACACACACCGACAACACACACACACACACACCGACAACACACACACACACACACCGACAACACACACACACACACACCGACAACACACACACACACACCGACAACACACACACACACACACCGACAACACACACACACACACACACACACCGACAACACACACACACACACCGACAACACACACACACACACACACACACCGACAACACACACACACACACCGACAACACACACACACACAACACACACACACACACACTGACAACACACACACACCGACAACACACACACACACCGACAACACACACACACACACACAACACACACACACACCGACAACACACACACACAAACATACCGACAACACACACACACACACATCGACAACACACACACACACACACCGACAACACACACACACACACCGACAACACACACACACACACCGACAACACACACACACACACACCGACAACACACACACACACACAACACACACACACACACACACACACCGACAACACACACACACACCGACAACACACACACACACACCTACAACACACACACACACACACCGACAACACACACACACACACACACACACACCGACAACACACACACACACTGACAACACACACACACACAACACACACACACACACCGACAACACACACACACACCGACAACACACACACACACACACTGACAACACACACACACACACACACCGACAACACCACACACACACACACACACCGACAACACACACACACACACACCGACAACACACACACACACACACACCGACAACACACACACACACACCGGCAACACACACACACACACCGATAACACACACACACACACACCGACAACACACACACACACACACTGACAACACACACACACACACACACCGACAACACACACACACACACACCGACAACACACACACACACACACCGACAACACACACACACACACCGACAACACACACACACACACACACACCGACAACACACACACACCGACAACACACACACACACAAACACACCGACAACACATACACACACACACACACACCGACAACACACACACACACACACACACCGATAACACACACACACCGACAACACACACACACACACTTCCCGACAACACACACACACACACACCGACAACACACACACACACACCGACAACACACACACACACACACCGACAACACACACACACCGACAACACACACACACACACTTCCCGACAACACACACACACACACACCGACAACACACACACACACACCGACAACACACACACACACACACCGACAACACACACACACACACACCGACAACACACACACACACACCGACAACACACACACACACACACCGACAACACACACACACACACACCGACAACACACACACACACACACCGACAACACACACACACACACACCGACAACACACACACACACACCGACAACACACACACACACACACCGACAACACACACACACACACACACCGACAACACACACACACACACCGACAACACACACACACACACACACACACCGACAACACACACACACACACCGACAACACACACACACACAACACACACACACACACACTGACAACACACACACACCGACAACACACACACACACCGACAACACACACACACACACACAACACACACACACACCGACAACACACACACACAAACATACCGACAACACACACACACACACATCGACAACACACACACACACACACCGACAACACACACACACACACCGACAACACACACACACACACCGACAACACACACACACACACACCGACAACACACACACACACACAACACACACACACACACACACACACCGACAACACACACACACACCGACAACACACACACACACACCTACAACACACACACACACACACCGACAACACACACACACACACACACACACACCGACAACACACACACACACTGACAACACACACACACACAACACACACACACACACCGACAACACACACACACACCGACAACACACACACACACACACTGACAACACACACACACACACACACACCGACAACACACACACACACACACACACCGACAACACACACACACACACACCGACAACACACACACACACACACACCGACAACACACACACACACACCGGCAACACACACACACACACCGATAACACACACACACACACACCGACAACACACACACACACACACTGACAACACACACACACACACACACCGACAACACACACACACACACACCGACAACACACACACACACACACCGACAACACACACACACACACCGACAACACACACACACACACACACACCGACAACACACACACACCGACAACACACACACACACAAACACACCGACAACACATACACACACACACACACACCGACAACACACACACACACACACACACCGATAACACACACACACCGACAACACACACACACACACCGACAACACACACACACACACACCGACAACACACACACACACACCGACAACACACACACACACACCGACAACACACACACACACACACACCGACAACACACACACACACACCGACAACACACACACACACACACCGACAACACACACACACACACCGACAACACACACACCGACAACACACACACACACACACACACCGACAACACACACACACACACCGACAACACACACACACACACTTCCCGACAACACACACACACACACACCGACAACACACACACACACACACCGACAACACACACACACCGACAACACACACACACACACTTCCCGACAACACACACACACACACACCGACAACACACACACACACACACCGACAACACACACACACACACCGACAACACACACACACACACACACCGACAACACACACACACACACCGACAACACTCACACACACACCGACAACACACACACACACACCGACAACACACACACACACACACACACACACACACCGACAACACACACACACACACCGACAACACACACACACACAACACACACACACACACACTGACAACACACACACACCGACAACACACACACACACCGACAACACACACACACACACACCGACAACACACACACACACACACCGACAACACACACACACCGACAACACACACACACACACTTCCCGACAACACACACACACACACACCGACAACACACACACACACACACCGACAACACACACACACCGACAACACACACACACACACTTCCCGACAACACACACACACACACACCGACAACACACACACACACACACCGACAACACACACACACACACACCGACAACACACACACACACACACTCCGACAACACACACACACACACCGACAACACTCACACACACACCGACAACACACACACACACACACCGACAACACACACACACACACACAGACAACACACACACACACACCAACAACACACACACACACACACCGACAACACACACACACACACACAGACAACACACACACACACACCAACAACACACACACACACACACCGACAACACACACACACACACCGACAACACATAAACACACACACACCGACAACACACACACACAAACACTGACAACACACACACACACACACCGACAACACACACACACCGACAACACACACACACACACACCGACAACACACACACACCGACAACACACACACACACACTTCCCGACAACACACACACACACACACCGACAACACACACACACACACACCGACAACACACACACACACACCGACAACACACACACACACACACACCGACAACACACACACACACACACCGACAACACTCACACACACACCGACAACACACACACACACACACACCGACAACACACACACACACACACAGACAACACACACACACACACCGACAACACACACACACACACACCGACAACACACACACACACACCGACAACACACACACACACACCGACAACACACACACACACACACACCGACAACACACACACACACACACCGACAACACACACACACACACACACCGACAACACACACACACACACACACCCGACAACACACACACACACACCGACAACACACACACACACACCGACAACACACACACACACACACACACCGACAACACACACACACACACACACACCGACAACACACACACACACACCGACAACACACACACACACACTTCCCGACAACACACACACACACACACACCGACAACACACACACACACACACCGACAACACACACACACCGACAACACACACACACACACTTCCCGACAACACACACACACACACACCGACAACACACACACACACACACCGACAACACACACACACACACCGACAACACACACACACACACACACCGACAACACACACACACACACCGACAACACTCACACACACACCGACAACACACACACACACACCGACACACACACACACACACACACACACACACACCGACAACACACACACACACACCGACAACACACACACACACAACACACACACACACACACTGACAACACACACACACCGACAACACACACACACACCGACAACACACACACACACACACCGACAACACACACACACCGACAACACACACACACACACACCGACAACACACACACACACACCGACAACACTCACACACACACCGACAACACACACACACACACACACCGACAACACACACACACACACACACACACACACACACCGACAACACACACACACACACACTGACAACACACACACACACAACACACACACACACACACTGACAACACACACACACCGACAACACACACACACACCGACAACACACACACACACACACCGACAACACACACACACACACACCGACAACACACACACACCGACAACACACACACACACACTTCCCGACAACACACACACACACACACCGACAACACACACACACCGACAACACACACACACACACACCGACAACACACACACACCGACAACACACACACACACACTTCCCGACAACACACACACACACACACCGACAACACACACACACACACACACCGACAACACACACACACACACCGGCAACACACACACACACACCGATAACACACACACACACACACCGACAACACACACACACACACACTGACAACACACACACACACACACACCGACAACACACACACACACACACCGACAACACACACACACACACACCGACAACACACACACACACACCGACAACACACACACACACACACACACCGACAACACACACACACCGACAACACACACACACACAAACACACCGACAACACATACACACACACACACACACCGACAACACACACACACACACACACACCGATAACACACACACACCGACAACACACACACACACACTTCCCGACAACACACACACACACACACCGACAACACACACACACACACCGACAACACACACACACACACACCGACAACACACACACACCGACAACACACACACACACACTTCCCGACAACACACACACACACACACCGACAACACACACACACACACCGACAACACACACACACACACACCGACAACACACACACACACACACCGACAACACACACACACACACCGACAACACACACACACACACACCGACAACACACACACACACACACCGACAACACACACACACACACACCGACAACACACACACACACACACCGACAACACACACACACACACCGACAACACACACACACACACACCGACAACACACACACACACACACACCGACAACACACACACACACACCGACAACACACACACACACACACACACACCGACAACACACACACACACACCGACAACACACACACACACAACACACACACACACACACTGACAACACACACACACCGACAACACACACACACACCGACAACACACACACACACACACAACACACACACACACCGACAACACACACACACAAACATACCGACAACACACACACACACACATCGACAACACACACACACACACACCGACAACACACACACACACACCGACAACACACACACACACACCGACAACACACACACACACACACCGACAACACACACACACACACAACACACACACACACACACACACACCGACAACACACACACACACCGACAACACACACACACACACCTACAACACACACACACACACACCGACAACACACACACACACACACACACACACCGACAACACACACACACACTGACAACACACACACACACAACACACACACACACACCGACAACACACACACACACCGACAACACACACACACACACACTGACAACACACACACACACACACACACCGACAACACACACACACACACACACACCGACAACACACACACACACACACCGACAACACACACACACACACACACCGACAACACACACACACACACCGGCAACACACACACACACACCGATAACACACACACACACACACCGACAACACACACACACACACACTGACAACACACACACACACACACACCGACAACACACACACACACACACCGACAACACACACACACACACACCGACAACACACACACACACACCGACAACACACACACACACACACACACCGACAACACACACACACCGACAACACACACACACACAAACACACCGACAACACATACACACACACACACACACCGACAACACACACACACACACACACACCGATAACACACACACACCGACAACACACACACACACACCGACAACACACACACACACACACCGACAACACACACACACACACCGACAACACACACACACACACCGACAACACACACACACACACACACCGACAACACACACACACACACCGACAACACACACACACACACACCGACAACACACACACACACACCGACAACACACACACCGACAACACACACACACACACACACACCGACAACACACACACACACACCGACAACACACACACACACACTTCCCGACAACACACACACACACACACCGACAACACACACACACACACACCGACAACACACACACACCGACAACACACACACACACACTTCCCGACAACACACACACACACACACCGACAACACACACACACACACACCGACAACACACACACACACACCGACAACACACACACACACACACACCGACAACACACACACACACACCGACAACACTCACACACACACCGACAACACACACACACACACCGACAACACACACACACACACACACACACACACACCGACAACACACACACACACACCGACAACACACACACACACAACACACACACACACACACTGACAACACACACACACCGACAACACACACACACACCGACAACACACACACACACACACCGACAACACACACACACACACACCGACAACACACACACACCGACAACACACACACACACACTTCCCGACAACACACACACACACACACCGACAACACACACACACACACACCGACAACACACACACACCGACAACACACACACACACACTTCCCGACAACACACACACACACACACCGACAACACACACACACACACACCGACAACACACACACACACACACCGACAACACACACACACACACACTCCGACAACACACACACACACACCGACAACACTCACACACACACCGACAACACACACACACACACACCGACAACACACACACACACACACAGACAACACACACACACACACCAACAACACACACACACACACACCGACAACACACACACACACACACAGACAACACACACACACACACCAACAACACACACACACACACACCGACAACACACACACACACACCGACAACACATAAACACACACACACCGACAACACACACACACAAACACTGACAACACACACACACACACACCGACAACACACACACACCGACAACACACACACACACACACCGACAACACACACACACCGACAACACACACACACACACTTCCCGACAACACACACACACACACACCGACAACACACACACACACACACCGACAACACACACACACACACCGACAACACACACACACACACACACCGACAACACACACACACACACACCGACAACACTCACACACACACCGACAACACACACACACACACACACCGACAACACACACACACACACACAGACAACACACACACACACACCGACAACACACACACACACACACCGACAACACACACACACACACCGACAACACACACACACACACCGACAACACACACACACACACACACCGACAACACACACACACACACACCGACAACACACACACACACACACACCGACAACACACACACACACACACACCGACAACACACACACACACACCGACAACACACACACACACACCGACAACACACACACACACACACACACCGACAACACACACACACACACACACACCGACAACACACACACACACACCGACAACACACACACACACACTTCCCGACAACACACACACACACACACACCGACAACACACACACACACACACCGACAACACACACACACCGACAACACACACACACACACTTCCCGACAACACACACACACACACACCGACAACACACACACACACACACCGACAACACACACACACACACCGACAACACACACACACACACACACCGACAACACACACACACACACCGACAACACTCACACACACACCGACAACACACACACACACACCGACAACACACACACACACACACACACACACACACCGACAACACACACACACACACCGACAACACACACACACACAACACACACACACACACACTGACAACACACACACACCGACAACACACACACACACCGACAACACACACACACACACACCGACAACACACACACACCGACAACACACACACACACACACCGACAACACACACACACACACCGACAACACTCACACACACACCGACAACACACACACACACACACACCGACAACACACACACACACACACACACACACACACCGACAACACACACACACACACACTGACAACACACACACACACAACACACACACACACACACTGACAACACACACACACCGACAACACACACACACACCGACAACACACACACACACACACCGACAACACACACACACACACACCGACAACACACACACACCGACAACACACACACACACACTTCCCGACAACACACACACACACACACCGACAACACACACACACCGACAACACACACACACACACACCGACAACACACACACACCGACAACACACACACACACACTTCCCGACAACACACACACACACACACCGACAACACACACACACACACCGACAACACACACACACACACACCGACAACACACACACACACACACCGACAACACACACACACACACCGACAACACACACACACACACACCGACAACACACACACACACACACCGACAACACACACACACACACACCGACAACACACACACACACACACCGACAACACACACACACACACCGACAACACACACACACACACACCGACAACACACACACACACACACACCGACAACACACACACACACACCGACAACACACACACACACACACACACACCGACAACACACACACACACACCGACAACACACACACACACAACACACACACACACACACTGACAACACACACACACCGACAACACACACACACACCGACAACACACACACACACACACAACACACACACACACCGACAACACACACACACAAACATACCGACAACACACACACACACACATCGACAACACACACACACACACACCGACAACACACACACACACACCGACAACACACACACACACACCGACAACACACACACACACACACCGACAACACACACACACACACAACACACACACACACACACACACACCGACAACACACACACACACCGACAACACACACACACACACCTACAACACACACACACACACACCGACAACACACACACACACACACACACACACCGACAACACACACACACACTGACAACACACACACACACAACACACACACACACACCGACAACACACACACACACCGACAACACACACACACACACACTGACAACACACACACACACACACACCGACAACACACACACACACACACACACCGACAACACACACACACACACACCGACAACACACACACACACACACACCGACAACACACACACACACACCGGCAACACACACACACACACCGATAACACACACACACACACACCGACAACACACACACACACACACTGACAACACACACACACACACACACCGACAACACACACACACACACACCGACAACACACACACACACACACCGACAACACACACACACACACCGACAACACACACACACACACACACACCGACAACACACACACACCGACAACACACACACACACAAACACACCGACAACACATACACACACACACACACACCGACAACACACACACACACACACACACCGATAACACACACACACCGACAACACACACACACACACTTCCCGACAACACACACACACACACACCGACAACACACACACACACACCGACAACACACACACACACACACCGACAACACACACACACCGACAACACACACACACACACTTCCCGACAACACACACACACACACACCGACAACACACACACACACACCGACAACACACACACACACACACCGACAACACACACACACACACACCGACAACACACACACACACACCGACAACACACACACACACACACCGACAACACACACACACACACACCGACAACACACACACACACACACCGACAACACACACACACACACCGACAACACACACACACACACCGACAACACACACACACACACACCGACAACACACACACACACACACACCGACAACACACACACACACACCGACAACACACACACACACACACACACACCGACAACACACACACACACACCGACAACACACACACACACAACACACACACACACACACTGACAACACACACACACCGACAACACACACACACACCGACAACACACACACACACACACAACACACACACACACCGACAACACACACACACAAACATACCGACAACACACACACACACACATCGACAACACACACACACACACACCGACAACACACACACACACACCGACAACACACACACACACACCGACAACACACACACACACACACCGACAACACACACACACACACAACACACACACACACACACACACACCGACAACACACACACACACCGACAACACACACACACACACCTACAACACACACACACACACACCGACAACACACACACACACACACACACACACCGACAACACACACACACACTGACAACACACACACACACAACACACACACACACCGACAACACACACACACACCGACAACACACACACACACACACTGACAACACACACACACACACACACCGACAACACACACACACACACACACACCGACAACACACACACACACACACCGACAACACACACACACACACACACCGACAACACACACACACACACCGGCAACACACACACACACACCGATAACACACACACACACACACCGACAACACACACACACACACACTGACAACACACACACACACACACACCGACAACACACACACACACACACCGACAACACACACACACACACACCGACAACACACACACACACACCGACAACACACACACACAC
>NW_027675462.1:180000-205000 GCF_965601325.2 Salmo salar
CACACACACCGACAACACACACACACACACACACACACAACACATAAACACACACACACCGACAACACACACACACACACACTGACAACACACACACACACACACACCGACAACACACACACACACACAGACAACACACACACACACACACCGACAACACACACACACACACACACACACACACACACCGACCACACACACACACACACCGACAACACACACACACACACACATCGACAACACACACACACCGACAACACACACACACACACACACCGACAACACACACACACACACACCGACAACACACACACACACACACCGGCAACACACACACACACACACACCGACAACACACACACACACACACCGACAACATACACACACACACACACACTGACAACACACACACACACACACACACCGACAACACACACACACACAAACACCAGCAACACACACACACACACCGACAACACACACACACACACACCGACAACACACACACACACACCGACAACACACACACACACACACCGACAACACACACACACACACTGACAACACACACACACACACTGACAACACACACACACCGACAACACACAGACACACACCGACAACACACACACACACACACCGACAACACACACACACCGACAACACACACACACACACACCGACAACACACACACACACACCGACAACACACACACACACACAAACCGACAACACACACACACACACACCGACAACACACACACACACACACCGACAACACACACACACACACACACACCGACAACACATACACACACACACACACACACACACCGACAACACAGACACACACACCAACAACACACACACACACACACACCGACAACACACACACACACACACACACACCGATAACACACACACACCGACAACACACACACACACACCGACAACACACACACACACACACCGACAACACACACACACACACACCGACAACACACACACACACACCGACAACACACACACACACACACCGACAACACACACACACACACACCGACAACACACACACACACACCGACAACACACACACACACACACCGACAACACACACACACACACACCGACAACACACACACACACACACTGACAACACACACACACACACACCGACAACACACACACACACAACACACACACACACACACTGACAACACACACACACCGACAACACACACACACACCGACAACACACACACACACACACCGACAACACACACACACACACACCGACAACACACACACACCGACAACACACACACACACACTTCCCGACAACACACACACACACACACCGACAACACACACACACACACCGACAACACACACACACACACACCGACAACACACACACACACACACCGACAACACACACACACACACCGACAACACACACACACACACACCGACAACACACACACACACACACCGACAACACACACACACACACACCGACAACACACACACACACACACCGACAACACACACACACACACACCGACAACACACACACACACACACCGACAACACACACACACACACACACCGACAACACACACACACACACCGACAACACACACACACACACACACACACCGACAACACACACACACACACCGACAACACACACACACACAACACACACACACACACACTGACAACACACACACACCGACAACACACACACACACCGACAACACACACACACACACACAACACACACACACACCGACAACACACACACACAAACATACCGACAACACACACACACACACATCGACAACACACACACACACACACCGACAACACACACACACACACCGACAACACACACACACACACCGACAACACACACACACACACACCGACAACACACACACACACACAACACACACACACACACACACACACCGACAACACACACACACACCGACAACACACACACACACACCTACAACACACACACACACACACCGACAACACACACACACACACACACCGACAACACACACACACACTGACAACACACACACACACAACACACACACACACACACCGACAACACACACACACACCGACAACACACACACACACACACTGACAACACACACACACACACACACCGACAACACACACACACACACACACACCGACAACACACACACACACACACCGACAACACACACACACACACACACCGACAACACACACACACACACCGGCAACACACACACACACACCGATAACACACACACACACACACCGACAACACACACACACACACACTGACAACACACACACACACACACACCGACAACACACACACACACACACCGACAACACACACACACACCGACAACACACACACACACACCGACAACACACACACACACACCGACAACACACACACACACACACACCGACAACACACACACACACACACCGACAACACACACACACACACACACCGACAACACACACACACACACACCGACAACACACACACACACACCGACAACACACACACACACACCGACAACACACACACACACACACACACCGACAACACACACACACACACACACACCGACAACACACACACACACACCGACAACACACACACACACACTTCCGACAACACACACACACACACACACCGACAACACACACACACACACACCGACAACACACACACACCGACAACACACACACACACACTTCCCGACAACACACACACACACACACCGACAACACACACACACACACCGACAACACACACACACACACCGACAACACACACACACACACACACCGACAACACACACACACACACCGACAACACTCACACACACACCGACAACACACACACACACACCGACAACACACACACACACACACACACACACACACCGACAACACACACACACACACCGACAACACACACACACACAACACACACACACACACACTGACAACACACACACACCGACAACACACACACACACCGACAACACACACACACACACACCGACAACACACACACACACACACCGACAACACACACACACCGACAACACACACACACACACACACCGACAACACACACACACACACCGACAACACTCACACACACACCGACAACACACACACACACACCGACAACACACACACACACACACACACACACACACCGACAACACACACACACACACACCGACAACACACACACACACAACACACACACACACACACTGACAACACACACACACCGACAACACACACACACACCGACAACACACACACACACACACCGACAACACACACACACACACACCGACAACACACACACACCGACAACACACACACACACACCCCGACAACACACACACACACACACCGACAACACACACACACACACCGACAACACACACACACACACACCGACAACACACACACACCGACAACACACACACACACACTCCCGACAACACACACACACACACACACTGACAACACACACACACACACACACACCGACAACACACACACACACAACACCAGCAACACACACACACACACCGACAACACACACACACACACACCGACAACACACACACACACACCGACAACACACACACACACACACCGACAACACACACACACACACCGACAACACACACACACACACTGACACACACACACACACCGACACACACACACACACACACCGACAACACACACACACACACACCGACAACATACACACACACACACACACTGACAACACACACACACACACACACACCGACAACACACACACACACAAACACCAGCAACACACACACACACACCGACAACACACACACACACACACCGACAACACACACACACACACCGACAACACACACACACACACACCGACAACACACACACACACACTGACAACACACACACACACACCGACAACACACACACACCGACAACACACACACACACACCGACAACACACACACACACACACCGACAACACACACACACCGACAACACACACACACACACACCGACAACACACACACACACACCGACAACACACACACACACACAACCGACAACACACACACACACACACCGACAACACACACACACACACACCGACAACACACACACACACACACACACCGACAACACATACACACACACACACACACACACACCGACAACACAGACACACACACCAACAACACACACACACACACACACCGACAACACACACACACACACACACACACCGATAACACACACACACCGACAACACACACACACACACCGACAACACACACACACACACACCGACAACACACACACACACACACCGACAACACACACACACACACCGACAACACACACACACACACACCGACAACACACACACACACACACCGACAACACACACACACACACCGACAACACACACACACACACACCGACAACACACACACACACACACCGACAACACACACACACACACACCGACAACACACACACACACACACCGACAACACACACACACACACACACACACACACACACACCGACAACACACACACACCGACAACACACACACACACCGACAACACACACACACACACACCGACAACACACACACACACACACCGACAACACACACACACCGACAACACACACACACACACCCCGACAACACACACACACACACACCGACAACACACACACACACACCGACAACACACACACACACACACCGACAACACACACACACACACACCGACAACACACACACACACACCGACAACACACACACACACACCGACAACACACACACACACACACCGACAACACACACACACACACACCGACAACACACACACACACACACCGACAACACACACACACACACACCGACAACACACACACACACACACCGACAACACACACACACACACACCGACAACACACACACACACACACACCGACAACACACACACACACACCGACAACACACACACACACACACACACACCGACAACACACACACACACACCGACAACACACACACACACACACACACACACACACACACGACAACACACACACACCGACAACACACACACACACCGACAACACACACACACACACACAACACACACACACACCGACAACACACACACACAAACACACCGACAACACACACACACACACACCGACAACACACACACACACACACCGACAACACACACACACACACCGACAACACACACACACACACCGACAACACACACACACACACACCGACAACACACACACACACACACACACACACACACACACACACACCGACAACACACACACACACCGACAACACACACACACACACCGACAACACACACACACACACACCGACAACACACACACACACACACCGACAACACACACACACACGACAACACACACACACAACACACACACACACACACCGACAACACACACACACACCGACAACACACACACACACACACGACAACACACACACACACACACACCGACAACACACACACACACACCGACAACACACACACACACACCGACAACACACACACACACACACACACCGACAACACACACACACACACCGACAACACACACACACACACCGACACACACACACACACACACACCGACAACACACACACACACACCGACAACACACACACACACACACACCGACAACACACACACACACACACCGACAACACACACACACACACACCGACAACACACACACACACACACACCGACAACACACACACACACACCGACAACACACACACACACACACGACAACACACACACACACACACACCGACACACACACACACACACACCGACAACACACACACACACACCGACAACACACACACACACACCGACAACACACACACACACACCGACAACACACACACACACACACCGACAACACACACACACACACACCGACACACACACACACACACACACCGACAACACACACACACACACACCGACAACACACACACACACACCGACAACACACACACACACACCGACAACACACACACACACACACACCGACAACACACACACACACACACACCGACAACACACACACACACACACCGACAACACACACACACACACACCGACAACACACACACACACACACGACAACACACACACACACACACCGACAACACACACACACACACCGACAACACACACACACACACACCGACAACACACACACACACACACCGACAACACACACACACACACACCGACAACACACACACACACACCGACAACACACACACACACACACCGACAACACACACACACACACACCGACAACACACACACACACACCGACAACACACACACACACACACACACCGACAACACACACACACACACCGACAACACACACACACACACACACACACACACACACACACACACACACACACCGACAACACACACACACACCGACAACACACACACACACACGACAACACACACACACACCGACAACACACACACACACACACCGACAACACACACACACACACACGACAACACACACACACACACACCGACAACACACACACACACACACCGACAACACACACACACACACCGACAACACACACACACACACACCGACAACACACACACACACACACACACACACACACACACACACACACCGACAACACACACACACACCGACAACACACACACACACACCGACAACACACACACACACACACCGACAACACACACACACACACACACACCGACAACACACACACACACGACAACACACACACACACACACACACACACACACACCGACAACACACACACACACCGACAACACACACACACACACCGACAACACACACACACACACACACCGACAACACACACACACACACACCGACAACACACACACACACACACCGACAACACACACACACACACACACCGACACACACACACACACACCGACAACACACACACACACACCGACAACACACACACACACACACCGACAACACACACACACACACACGACAACACACACACACACACACACCGACAACACACACACACACACACCGACAACACACACACACACACACCGACAACACACACACACACACCGACAACACACACACACACACACACACACACACACACACACACCGACAACACACACACACACACACACACACACAACACACACACACACACACCGACAACACACACACACACACCGACAACACACACACACACACCGACAACACACACACACACACACCGACAACACACACACACACACCGACAACACACACACACACACACACCGACAACACACACACACACACACCGACAACACACACACACACACCGACAACACACACACACACACCGACAACACACACACACACACACCGACAACACACACACACACACACACCGACAACACACACACACACACACCGACAACACACACACACACACACCGACAACACACACACACACACACCGACAACACACACACACACACCGACAACACACACACACACACCGACAACACACACACACACACACACCGACAACACACACACACACACACACACCGACACACACACACACACACACACCGACAACACACACACACACACACCGACAACACACACACACACACACACACACACACACACACACACACACCGACAACACACACACACACACACCGACAACACACACACACACACCGACAACACACACACACACACACCGACAACACACACACACACACCGACAACACACACACACACACACCACACACACACACACCGACAACACACACACACACACACACACACACACACACACACACACCGACAACACACACACACACACACACCGACAACACACACACACACACACGACAACACACACACACACACACACACACCGACAACACACACACACACACACCGACAACACACACACACACACACACCGACAACACACACACACACACCGACAACACACACACACACACACCGACAACACACACACACACACACACCGACAACACACACACACACACACCGACACACACACACACACCGACAACACACACACACACACACCGACAACACACACACACACACCGACAACACACACACACACACCGACAACACACACACACACACCGACAACACACACACACACACACACCGACAACACACACACACACACACCGACAACACACACACACACACCGACAACACACACACACACACACCGACAACACACACACACACACACACACACACACACACGACAACACACACACACACACCGACAACACACACACACACACACACACACACACACACCGACAACACACACACACACACCGACAACACACACACACACCGACAACACACACACACACACACACCGACAACACACACACACACACACACCGACAACACACACACACACACCGACAACACACACACACACACACACCGACAACACACACACACACACCGACAACACACACACACACACCGACAACACACACACACACACCGACAACACACACACACACACACACACACACACACCGACAACACACACACACACACACCGACAACACACACACACACACACCGACAACACACACACACACACACCGACAACACACACACACACACCGACAACACACACACACACCGACAACACACACACACACACACCGACAACACACACACACACACACACACACACACACACACACCGACAACACACACACACACACACCGACAACACACACACACACACACCGACAACACACACACACACACCGACACACACACACACACACACACCGACAACACACACACACACACCGACAACACACACACACACACACCGACAACACACACACACACACACCGACAACACACACACACACACCGACACACACACACACACACACACACCGACAACACACACACACACACACCGACAACACACACACACACACCGACAACACACACACACACACACGACAACACACACACACACACACACACACACACACGACAACACACACACACACACACCGACAACACACACACACACACACGACAACACACACACACACACCGACAACACACACACACACACCGACAACACACACACACACACCGACAACACACACACACACACACCGACAACACACACACACACACGACAACACACACACACACACACACACCGACAACACACACACACACACCGACAACACACACACACACACACACACACACACACACACGACACACACACACACCGACAACACACACACACACACCGACAACACACACACACACACGACAACACACACACACACCGACAACACACACACACACACGACAACACACACACACACACACACCGACAACACACACACACACACACCGACAACACACACACACACACCGACAACACACACACACACACCGACAACACACACACACACACACCGACAACACACACACACACACACACACACACACACACACACACACCGACAACACACACACACACACACCGACAACACACACACACACACCGACAACACACACACACACACACCGACAACACACACACACACACACACACACACCGACAACACACACACACACCGACAACACACACACACACACACACACACACACACACACCGACAACACACACACACACCGACAACACACACACACACACACCGACAACACACACACACACACACCGACAACACACACACACACACACACCGACAACACACACACACACACACCGACAACACACACACACACACCGACAACACACACACACACACACGACACACACACACACACACCGACAACACACACACACACACACCGACAACACACACACACACACACGACAACACACACACACACACACACCGACAACACACACACACACACACCGACAACACACACACACACACACACCGACACACACACACACACACACACACCGACAACACACACACACACACACGACACACACACACACACACACCGACACACACACACACACACACACACACACCGACAACACACACACACACACACACACACACACACCGACAACACACACACACACACACACACGACACACACACACACACCGACAACACACACACACACACCGACAACACACACACACACACACCGACAACACACACACACACACACACCGACAACACACACACACACACCGACAACACACACACACACACACACCGACAACACACACACACACACCGACAACACACACACACACACACCGACAACACACACACACACACCGACAACACACACACACACACGACACACACACACACACACCGACAACACACACACACACACCGACAACACACACACACACACACCGACAACACACACACACACACACCGACAACACACACACACACACACCGACAACACACACACACACCGACAACACACACACACACACACCGACAACACACACACACACACACCGACAACACACACACACACACACCGACAACACACACACACACACACGACACACACACACACACACACACCGACAACACACACACACACACACCGACAACACACACACACACACCGACAACACACACACACACACCGACACACACACACACACACACACACACACACACCGACAACACACACACACACACCGACAACACACACACACACACCGACAACACACACACACACACACACACACACACACACACACCGACAACACACACACACACCGACAACACACACACACACACACCGACAACACACACACACACACACCGACAACACACACACACACACCGACAACACACACACACACACCGACAACACACACACACACACCGACAACACACACACACACACACGACAACACACACACACACACACCGACAACACACACACACACACACCGACAACACACACACACACACACCGACAACACACACACACACACACACACACACACACACACACACACACCGACAACACACACACACACACACACGACAACACACACACACACACCGACAACACACACACACACACACCGACACACACACACACACACACACACCGACAACACACACACACACACACCGACAACACACACACACACACCGACAACACACACACACACACACCGACAACACACACACACACACACCGACAACACACACACACACACCGACAACACACACACACACACACCGACAACACACACACACACACCGACAACACACAACACACACACACCGACAACACACACACACACACACCGACAACACACACACACACACACCGACACACACACACACACACCGACAACACACACACACACACACGACAACACACACACACACCGACAACACACACACACACACACCGACAACACACACACACACACACGACACACACACACACACACACACCGACAACACACACACACACACACCGACAACACACACACACACACCGACAACACACACACACACACACCGACAACACACACACACACACACCGACACACACACACACACACACACCGACAACACACACACACACACACCGACAACACACACACACACACACCGACAACACACACACACACACACACGACAACACACACACACACACCGACAACACACACACACACACCGACAACACACACACACACACACCGACAACACACACACACACACACCGACAACACACACACACACACACCGACAACACACACACACACACACCGACAACACACACACACACACACACACACACACACACACACACACACCGACAACACACACACACACACCGACAACACACACACACACACACACACACACACACACACACCGACACACACACACACACACACCGACAACACACACACACACACACCGACAACACACACACACACACACCGACAACACACACACACACACCGACAACACACACACACACACCGACAACACACACACACACACACCGACAACACACACACACACACACCGACAACACACACACACACACACCGACAACACACACACACACACACACACACACACACACGACAACACACACACACACACCGACAACACACACACACACACACCGACAACACACACACACACACACCGACAACACACACACACACACACCGACAACACACACACACACACCGACAACACACACACACACACACACACCGACAACACACACACACACACACGACAACACACACACACACACACCGACAACACACACACACACACACCGACAACACACACACACACACACCGACACACACACACACACACACCGACAACACACACACACACACACCGACAACACACACACACACACCGACAACACACACACACACACACACGACACACACACACACACACCGACAACACACACACACACACACCGACAACACACACACACACACACACGACACACACACACACACACACCGACAACACACACACACACACACCGACACACACACACACACACACACCGACAACACACACACACACACGACACACACACACACACACACACACACACACACACACCGACAACACACACACACACACACACGACAACACACACACACACACCGACAACACACACACACACACACGACAACACACACACACACACCGACAACACACACACACACACACACCGACAACACACACACACACACACACACACACACACACACACACCGACAACACACACACACACACACGACACACACACACACACACACACCGACAACACACACACACACACCGACAACACACACACACACACACACCGACACCACACACACACACACACCGACAACACACACACACACACCGACAACACACACACACACACACCGACAACACACACACACACACACACCGACAACACACACACACACACACCGACAACACACACACACACACACCGACAACACACACACACACACACCGACAACACACACACACACACCGACAACACACACACACACACACCGACAACACACACACACACACACCGACAACACACACACACACACACCGACAACACACACACACACCGACAACACACACACACACACACCGACAACACACACACACACACCGACAACACACACACACACACACCGACAACACACACACACACAACACACACACACACACACCGACAACACACACACACACACACGACAACACACACACACACACACACCGACAACACACACACACACACCGACAACACACACACACACACACCGACAACACACACACACACACCGACAACACACACACACACACACACGACACACACACACACACACACCGACAACACACACACACACACCGACAACACACACACACACACCGACAACACACACACACACCGACAACACACACACACACACACGACACACACACACACACACACACACACACACACCGACAACACACACACACACACACCGACAACACACACACACACACGACAACACACACACACACACCGACAACACACACACACACACACCGACAACACACACACACACACACCGACAACACACACACACACACACCGACAACACACACACACACACACCGACAACACACACACACACACCGACAACACACACACACACACACCGACAACACACACACACACACACACCGACAACACACACACACACACACACGACAACACACACACACACACACACGACAACACACACACACACACACCGACAACACACACACACACACCGACAACACACACACACACACACCGACACACACACACACACACACACACCGACAACACACACACACACACACCGACAACACACACACACACACACACACACACACACACACACCGACAACACACACACACACACACGACAACACACACACACACACACGACAACACACACACACACACCGACAACACACACACACACACCGACAACACACACACACACACACCGACAACACACACACACACACACCGACAACACACACACACACACCGACAACACACACACACACACACCGACAACACACACACACACACCGACAACACACACACACACACCGACAACACACACACACACACACCGACAACACACACACACACACACCGACAACACACACACACACACGACAACACACACACACACACCGACAACACACACACACACACCGACAACACACACACACACACCGACAACACACACACACACACCGACAACACACACACACACACCGACAACACACACACACACACACACCGACAACACACACACACACACACCGACAACACACACACACACACCGACAACACACACACACACACACACCGACAACACACACACACACACCGACAACACACACACACACACACCGACAACACACACACACACACCGACAACACACACACACACACACACCGACAACACACACACACACACCGACAACACACACACACACACACCGACAACACACACACACACACCGACAACACACACACACACACACCGACAACACACACACACACACACACACACCGACAACACACACACACACACCGACAACACACACACACACACACGACAACACACACACACACACACCGACAACACACACACACACACCGACAACACACACACACACACGACAACACACACACACACACACACCGACAACACACACACACACACCGACAACACACACACACACACACCGACAACACACACACACACACACCGACAACACACACACACACACCACACACACACACACACACACCGACACACACACACACACACACCGACAACACACACACACACACACACACACACACACACACACACACACCGACAACACACACACACACACCGACAACACACACACACACACACGACAACACACACACACACACACACCGACAACACACACACACACACCGACAACACACACACACACACACCGACAACACACACACACACACACCGACAACACACACACACACACACACCGACACACACACACACACACACCGACAACACACACACACACACACACCGACACACACACACACACACCGACAACACACACACACACACACCGACAACACACACACACACACACCGACAACACACACACACACACACACCGACAACACACACACACACACACACGACAACACACACACACACACACCGACAACACACACACACACACCGACACACACACACACACACACACACACCGACAACACACACACACACACACCGACAACACACACACACACACACCGACAACACACACACACACACCGACAACACACACACACACACACACCGACAACACACACACACACACACCGACAACACACACACACACACACACGACAACACACACACACACACACCGACAACACACACACACACACACCGACAACACACACACACACACCGACAACACACACACACACCGACAACACACACACACACACACCGACAACACACACACACACACCGACAACACACACACACACACACCACACACACACACACACACACACCGACAACACACACACACACACACCGACACACACACACACACACACCGACAACACACACACACACACACCGACAACACACACACACACACCGACAACACACACACACACACACCGACAACACACACACACACCGACAACACACACACACACACACCGACAACACACACACACACACACCGACAACACACACACACACACACACACACGACACACACACACACACACACCGACAACACACACACACACACACACACACACACACACACACACACACACACCGACAACACACACACACACCGACAACACACACACACACACCACACACACACACACACCGACAACACACACACACACACCGACAACACACACACACACACACCGACAACACACACACACACACCGACAACACACACACACACACACCGACAACACACACACACACACACGACAACACACACACACACACACACCGACAACACACACACACACACACGACAACACACACACACACACGACACACACACACACACACACACACACACCGACAACACACACACACACACACACACACACACACACACACACCGACAACACACACACACACACCGACAACACACACACACACACACCGACAACACACACACACACACCGACAACACACACACACACACACACACACACACACACACACACACACACCGACAACACACACACACACACACCGACAACACACACACACACACCGACAACACACACACACACACACCGACAACACACACACACACACACCGACAACACACACACACACACACCGACACACACACACACACCGACAACACACACACACACACACCGACAACACACACACACACACACCGACACACACACACACACACACACCGACAACACACACACACACACACACACACACACACACACACACACACACCGACACACACACACACACACACACACCGACAACACACACACACACACCGACAACACACACACACACACACGACACACACACACACACACCGACAACACACACACACACACCGACACACACACACACACACACACCGACAACACACACACACACACACCACACACACACACACCGACACACACACACACACACGACAACACACACACACACACACCGACAACACACACACACACACAACACACACACACACCGACAACACACACACACACACACACACGACAACACACACACACACACGACACACACACACACACACCGACAACACACACACACACACACCGACAACACACACACACACACACACCGACAACACACACACACACACCGACAACACACACACACACACACCGACACACACACACACACACACACACACCGACAACACACACACACACACACCGACAACACACACACACACACACCGACACACACACACACACACACACACACCGACAACACACACACACACACCGACAACACACACACACACACACCGACAACACACACACACACACCGACAACACACACACACACACACACCGACACACACACACACACACACCGACAACACACACACACACACACGACAACACACACACACACACCGACAACACACACACACACACACACACCGACACACACACACACACACACACCGACAACACACACACACACACACCGACAACACACACACACACACGACAACACACACACACACACGACAACACACACACACACACACCGACAACACACACACACACACACCGACAACACACACACACACACCGACACACACACACACACACACCGACAACACACACACACACACACACACGACAACACACACACACACACACCGACAACACACACACACACACACCGACAACACACACACACACACACACACGACACACACACACACACACACCGACAACACACACACACACACGACACACACACACACACACACCGACAACACACACACACACACCGACAACACACACACACACACCGACAACACACACACACACACACCGACAACACACACACACACACCGACAACACACACACACACACACACACACCGACAACACACACACACACACACCGACAACACACACACACACACACACGACAACACACACACACACACCGACAACACACACACACACACACACACACACACAACACACACACACACACACCGACAACACACACACACACACACCGACAACACACACACACACACACCGACAACACACACACACACACACACGACAACACACACACACAC
The DNA here is from genome assembly GCF_965601325.2 of Salmo salar. Lineage (NCBI taxonomy): Eukaryota > Metazoa > Chordata > Actinopteri > Salmoniformes > Salmonidae > Salmo > Salmo salar. Next base: position 198,221 of record NW_027675462.1, read on the forward strand.
ACCGACAACACACACACACACACACACACACACACACACACACACACACACCGACAACACACACACACACACACACACACACACACACACACACACCGACAACACACACACACACACCGACAACACACACACACACACACCGACAACACACACACACACACACACACACACACACACACGACAACACACACACACACACCGACAACACACACACACACACACACCGACAACACACACACACACACGACACACACACACACACACACACCGACAACACACACACACACACCGACAACACACACACACACACACCGACAACACACACACACACACACACCGACAACACACACACACACACACCGACAACACACACACACACACACACACACACACACACACACACACACACACCGACAACACACACACACACACACCGACAACACACACACACACACCGACAACACACACACACACACACCGACAACACACACACACACACACCGACAACACACACACACACACACCGACAACACACACACACACACACGACAACACACACACACACACCGACACACACACACACACACCGACAACACACACACACACACCGACAACACACACACACACACACCGACAACACACACACACACACCGACAACACACACACACACACACACCGACAACACACACACACACACACCGACAACACACACACACACACACACACACACACACACACACACACACACACACACACGACAACACACACACACACACACGACACACACACACACACACACCGACAACACACACACACACACACCGACAACACACACACACACACACCGACAACACACACACACACACCGACACACACACACACACACACACCGACAACACACACACACACACACCGACAACACACACACACACACACACGACACACACACACACACACACCGACAACACACACACACACACACACGACAACACACACACACACACCGACAACACACACACACACACACCGACAACACACACACACACACCGACAACACACACACACACACACACCGACAACACACACACACACACACCGACAACACACACACACACACACGACCACACACACACACACACACACCGACAACACACACACACACACCGACAACACACACACACACACACACACACACACACACACACACCGACAACACACACACACACACACCACACACACACACACACACCGACAACACACACACACACACCGACAACACACACACACACACACCGACAACACACACACACACACCGACAACACACACACACACACCGACAACACACACACACACACACACCGACAACACACACACACACACACACCGACAACACACACACACACACCGACAACACACACACACACACACCGACAACACACACACACACACACACACACACACACACACACACACACACACACACACACACCGACAACACACACACACACACACCGACAACACACACACACACACACCGACAACACACACACACACACCGACACACACACACACACACACCGACAACACACACACACACACACACCGACAACACACACACACACACCGACAACACACACACACACACACACACACACCGACAACACACACACACACACCGACAACACACACACACACACCGACAACACACACACACACACACCGACAACACACACACACACACACACCGACAACACACACACACACACACACACACACACACACACACACACACACACCGACAACACACACACACACACCGACAACACACACACACACACACCGACAACACACACACACACACCGACAACACACACACACACACACGACACACACACACACACACACACACACACGACACACACACACACACACACACCGACAACACACACACACACACCGACAACACACACACACACACACACCGACACACACACACACACACACACCGACAACACACACACACACACACCGACACACACACACACACACACCGACACACACACACACACACACCGACAACACACACACACACACCGACAACACACACACACACACACCGACAACACACACACACACACGACAACACACACACACACACACACGACAACACACACACACACACACACACACACACACACACACACACACACACACCGACAACACACACACACACACACACGACACACACACACACACCGACAACACACACACACACACCGACAACACACACACACACACACCGACAACACACACACACACACCGACAACACACACACACACACACCGACAACACACACACACACACACCGACAACACACACACACACACACCGACAACACACACACACACACCGACAACACACACACACACACACCGACAACACACACACACACACACCGACAACACACACACACACACACCGACAACACACACACACACACACGACAACACACACACACACCCCGACAACACACACACACACACACGACAACACACACACACACACACCGACAACACACACACACACCGACAACACACACACACACACACCGACACACACACACACACACACCGACAACACACACACACACACACGACACACACACACACACACACACCGACAACACACACACACACACACCGACAACACACACACACACCGACAACACACACACACACACACCGACAACACACACACACACACACCGACAACACACACACACACACACCGACAACACACACACACACACCGACAACACACACACACACACCGACAACACACACACACACACACACCGACAACACACACACACACACACCGACAACACACACACACACACCGACAACACACACACACACACACCGACAACACACACACACACACACCGACAACACACACACACACACACCGACAACACACACACACACACACACACACACACACCGACAACACACACACACACACACCGACAACACACACACACACACCGACAACACACACACACACACCGACAACACACACACACACACACACCGACAACACACACACACACACCGACACACACACACACACACACCGACACACACACACACACACACCGACAACACACACACACACACACACACCGACAACACACACACACACACACACACACACACACACGACACACACACACACACCGACAACACACACACACACACCGACAACACACACACACACACACCGACAACACACACACACACACCGACAACACACACACACACACCGACAACACACACACACACACACACACACCGACAACACACACACACACACACGACAACACACACACACACACACACCGACAACACACACACACACACCGACAACACACACACACACACACACCGACAACACACACACACACACGACAACACACACACACACACCGACAACACACACACACACACACCGACAACACACACACACACACCGACAACACACACACACACACACACACACACGACACACACACACACACACACCGACAACACACACACACACACACCGACAACACACACACACACACCGACAACACACACACACACACACCACACACCGACAACACACACACACACACACGACAACACACACACACACACACCGACAACACACACACACACACACACACCACACACACACCGACAACACACACACACACACCGACAACACACACACACACACACCGACAACACACACACACACACACGACAACACACACACACACACCGACAACACACACACACACACACACCGACAACACACACACACACACACCGACAACACACACACACACACCGACAACACACACACACACACACCGACAACACACACACACACACACCGACAACACACACACACACACACCGACAACACACACACACCGACAACACACACACACACACCGACAACACACACACACACACCGACAACACACACACACACACACCGACAACACACACACACCGACAACACACACACACACACACCCGACAACACACACACACACACACCGACAACACACACACACACACACCGACAACACACACACACACACCGACAACACACACACACACACGACAACACACACACACACACCGACAACACACACACACACACCGACAACACACACACACACACACACCGACAACACACACACACACACACACACACACACACCGACAACACACACACCGACAACACACACACACACACACCGACAACACACACACACACACACAGACAACACACACACACACACACCACACACACACACACACACCGACAACACACACACACACACACCGACAACACACACACACACACACCGACAACACACACACACACACACCGACAACACACACACACACACCGACAACACACACACACACACCGACAACACACACACACACACACACACCGACACACACACACACACACCGACAACACACACACACACACACCGACAACACACACACCGACAACACACACACACACCGACAACACACACACACACACCGACAACACACACACACACACACCGACAACACACACACACACACCGACAACACACACACACACACACACACACCGACAACACACACACACCGACAACACACACACACACCGACAACACACACACACACACCGACAACACACACACACACACACACACCGACAACACACACACACAACACCGACAACACACACACACACACACCGACAACACACACACACACACACCGACAACACACACACACACACCGACAACACACACACACACACCGACAACACACACACACACACACACACCGACAACACACACACACCGACAACACACACACACACCGACAACACACACACACACACGACAACACACACACACACACACACACCGACAACACACACACACACACACTGACAACACACACACACACACACCGACAACACACACACACACACACACCGACAACACACACACACACACCGACAACACACACACACACACACCGACAACACACACACACACCGACAACACACACACACACCGACAACACACACACACACACACCGACAACACACACACACACACCGACACACACACACACACACACACACACCGACAACACACACACACACACACCGACAACACACACACACACACACCGACAACACACACACACACACCGACAACACACACACACACACACACACAACAACACACACACACACACCGACAACACACACACACACACACCGACAACACACACACACACACACCGACAACACACACACACACACACCGACAACACACACACACACACCGACAACACACACACACACACACACACACACACACACACACACACACACCGACAACACACACACACACACACTGACAACACACACACACACACACACCGACAACACACACACACACACAGACAACACACACACACACACACCGACAACACACACACACACACACACACACACACACACCGACCACACACACACACACACCGACAACACACACACACACACACACGACAACACACACACACCGACAACACACACACACACACACACCGACAACACACACACACACACACCGACAACACACACACACACACACCGACAACCACACACACACACACACACCGACAACACACACACACACACACACACACACACCGACAACACAGACACACACACCGACAACACACACACACACACACACCGACAACACACACACACACACACACACACCGACAACACACACACACCGACAACACACACACACACACCGACAACACACACACACACACACCGACAACACACACACACACACACCGACAACACACACACACACACCGACAACACACACACACACACACCGACAACACACACACACACACACCGACAACACACACACACACACCGACAACACACACACACACACACCGACAACACACACACACACACACCGACAACACACACACACACACACTGACAACACACACACACACACACCGACAACACACACACACACACACACCGACAACACACACACACACACACACCGACAACACACACACACACACCGACAACACACACACACACACACACACACCGACAACACACACACACACACCGACAACACACACACACACACACAACACACACACACACCGACAACACACACACACAAACATACCGACAACACACACACACACACATCGACAACACACACACACACACACCGACAACACACAAACACACACCGACAACACACACACACACACCGACAACACACACACACACACACCGACAACACACACACACACACAACACACACACACACACACACACACCGACAACACACACACACACCGACAACACACACACACACACCTACAACACACACACACACACACCGACAACACACACACACACACACACACACCGACAACACACACACACACTGACAACACACACACACACAACACACACACACACCGACAACACACACACACACCGACAACACACACACACACACACTGACAACACACACACACACACCGACAACACACACACACACACACACACCGACAACACACACACACACACACCGACAACACACACACACACACACACCGACAACACACACACACACAC
>NW_027675462.1:217500-222500 GCF_965601325.2 Salmo salar
AACACATACACACACACACACACACCGACAACACACACACACACACACACACCGATAACACACACACACCGACAACACACACACACACACCGACAACACACACACACACACACCGTCAACACACACACACACACCGACAACACACACACACACACCGACAACACACACACACACACACACCGACAACACACACACACACACACCGACAACACACACACACACACCGACAACACACACACACACACACCGACAACACACACACACACACACCGACAACACACACACACACACACCGACAACACACACACACCGACAACACACACACACACACACCGACAACACACACACACACACCGACAACACACACACACACACACACAAACCGACAACACACACACACACACACCGACAACACACACACACACACACCGACAACACACACACACACACACACACCGACAACACATACACACACACACACACACACACACACCGACAACACAGACACACACACCGACAACACACACACACACACACACCGACAACACACACACACACACACACACACCGATAACACACACACACCGACAACACACACACACACACCGACAACACACACACACACACACCGACAACACACACACACACACACCGACAACACACACACACACACCGACAACACACACACACACACACCGACAACACACACACACACACACCGACAACACACACACACACACCGACAACACACACACACACACACCGACAACACACACACACACACACCGACAACACACACACACACACACCGACAACACACACACACACACACTGACAACACACACACACACACACCGACAACACACACACACACACACCGACAACACACACACACACACACACCGACAACACACACACACACACCGACAACACACACACACACACACACACACACCGACAACACACACACACACACCGACAACACACACACACACAACACACACACACACACACTGACAACACACACACATCGACAACACACACACACACCGACAACACACACACACACACACAACACACACACACACCGACAACACACACACACAAACATACCGACAACACACACACACACACATCGACAACACACACACACACACACCGACAACACACAAACACACACCGACAACACACACACACACACCGACAACACACACACACACACACCGACAACACACACACACACACAACACACACACACACACACACACACACCGACAACACACACACACACCGACAACACACACACACACACCTACAACACACACACACACACACCGACAACACACACACACACACACACACACCGACAACACACACACACACTGACAACACACACACACACAACACACACACACACACCGACAACACACACACACACCGACAACACACACACACACACACTGACAACACACACACACACACACACCGACAACACACACACACACACACACACCGACAACACACACACACACACACCGACAACACACACACACACACACACCGACAACACACACACACACACCGGCAACACACACACACACACCGATAACACACACACACACACACCGACAACACACACACACACACACTGACAACACACACACACACACACACCGACAACACACACACACACACACCGACAACACACACACACACACACCGACAACACACACACACACACCGACAACACACACACACACACACACCGACAACACACACACACCGACAACACACACACACACAAACACACCGACAACACACACACACACACACACCGACAACACATACACACACACACACACACCGACAACACACACACACACACACACACCGATAACACACACACACCGACAACACACACACACACACCGACAACACACACACACACACACTGACAACACACACACACACACCGACAACACACACACACACACCGACAACACACACACACACACACACCGACAACACACACACACACACACCGACAACACACACACACACACCGACAACACACACACACACACACCGACAACACACACACACACACACCGACAACACACACACACACACACCGACAACACACACACACCGACAACACACACACACACACTTCCCGACAACACACACACACACACACCGACAACACACACACACACACACCGACAACACACACACACACACCGACAACACACACACACACACACACCGACAACACACACACACACACCGACAACACTCACACACACAACACACACACACTGACAACACACACACACCGACAACACACACACACACACACCGACAACACACACACACACACACAACACACACACACACCGACAACACACACACACACAAACACACCGACAACACACACACACACACCGACAACACACACACACACACCGACAACACGCACACACACACCGACAACACACACACACACACCGACAACACACACACACACACCGACAACACACCGACAACACACACACACACACACACACACACCGACAACACACACACACACACACCGACAATACACACACACACACACACACACACATACCGACAACACACACACACACACACACACACCGACAACACACACACCGACAACACACACACACACACACACACTCGGACAACACACACACACACACCGACAACACACACACACACAACACACACACACACACCGACAACACACACACACACACACCGACAACACACACACACAAACACTGACAACACACACACAAACACCCACAACACACACACACACACACCGACAACACACACACACACACCGACAACACACACACACACCGACAACACACACACACACACACACACACACCGACAACACACACACACACACCGGCAACACACACACACACCGACAACACACACACACACACACCGACAACACACACACACACACACCGACAACACATAAACACACACACACCGACAACACACACACACACACACCGACAACACACACACACACACCGACAACACACACACACACACACCGACAACACATAAACACACACACACCGACAACACACACACACACACACACACCGACAACACACACACACACACCGACAATACACACACACACACACACACACACCGACCACACACACACACACCGACAACACACACACACACACACCGACAACACACACACACACACCGACAACACACACACACACACACACACCGACAACACACACACACACACACCGACAACACACACACACACACACACCGACAACACACACACACCGGCAACACACACACACACCGATAACACACACACACACACACACACACCGACAACACACACACACACACTGACAACACACACACACACACACACCGACAACACACACACACACACACCGACAACACACACACACACACACACCGACAACACACACACACACACACCGACAACACACACACACACACCGACAACACACACACACACCGACAACACACACACACCGACAACACACACACACACACACCGACAACACACACACACACACACACACCGACAACACACACACACACACACACACACCGACGACACACACACACACACACACCGACAACACACACACACACACCGACAACACACACACACACACACACACACACCGATAACACACACACACCGACAACACACACACACACACACACACACACCGACAAAAAAAACACCGACAACACACACACACACACACCGACAACACACACATACACAACACATACACACACCGACAACACACACACACACACACACCGACAACACACACACACACACCAACAACACACACACACACACACCGACAACACACACACACACACACCGACAACACACACACACACACACACCGACAACACACACACACACACCGACAACACACACACACACACCGACAACACATACACACACACACACACACACCGACAACACACACACACAAACCGACAACACACACACACACACACCGACAACACACACACCGACAACACACACACACACCGAAAACACACACGCACACACCGACAACACACACACACACACACCGACCTCACATAAACACACACACACCGACAACACACACACACACACTGACAACACACACACACCCACACCGACAACACACACACACACACCGACAACACACACACACACACCGGCAACACACACACACACACCGATAACACACACACACACACACCGACAACACACACACACACACACTGACAACACACACACACACACACACCGACAACACACACACACACACACCGACAACACACACACACACACACCGACAACACACACACACACACCGACAACACACACACACACACACACCGACAACACACACACACCGACAACACACACACACACAAACACACCGACAACACACACACACACACACACCGACAACACATACACACACACACACACACCGACAACACACACACACACACACACACCGATAACACACACACACCGACAACACACACACACACACCGACAACACACACACACACACACCGACAACACACACACACACACCGACAACACACACACACACACCGACAACACACACACACACACACACCGACAACACACACACACACACACCGACAACACACACACACACACCGACAACACACACACACACACACCGACAACACACACACACACACACCGACAACACACACACACACACACCGACAACACACACACACCGACAACACACACACACACACTTCCCGACAACACACACACACACACACCGACAACACACACACACACACACCGACAACACACACACACACACCGACAACACACACACACACACACACCGACAACACACACACACACACCGACAACACTCACACAC